>NW_024420331.1:1146350-1156250 GCF_014898765.1 Herpailurus yagouaroundi
TGTGTGTGTGTGTGTGTGTGTGTGTGTGTGTGTGTGTGTGTGTGTGTATGAGAGAGAGACAGAGACAGAGACAGAGACAGAGAGACAGAGACAGAGAGTATGAGCAGGGGAGGGACAGAGAGAGAGGGAGACACAGAATCCGAAGCAGGCTCCAGGCTATGAGCTGTCAGCACAGAGCCCGACACAGGGCTCAAACTCATAAAAGGCGAGATCGTGACCTGAGCCCAAGTTGGACCCTGACCTGACTGAGCCACCCAGGTGCCCTGAGAAAATGTCCATGATGAAAAATCTAAGCAAGTTTACAATCTGGCCACATCCACAACACAAATAGGAGGTCAGAGACTGGTGAAAGGTTACCGACCCACTAGCGTCAGACTCAGCATACCAACACAGTAAGAAATGGGCCAACACCATCAACTACCTGAAGAGAAGACCTATCAAGACAGGAATGGGAGACTGAAGTTCCCAGACATCAAGGCCAAAGAATAGGCAGAATGGAGCAGACAGTGTCCCTTCACCAGGACAGCATGGTCCTTGCTGGATTGCTGGTGGATTGCAAGGGGACCTGTGTTATTCATGTATTTACTGGGTGTTCAGGTCCTGTTTTAGATGCTGGACGGACAGCGATCCACACTATGTGCGTGGCTTGCAGGGATATTCCAAGCCGTAGGAGGAGCAGAGGGGAGAGTGGGTGGGGTGATGGACAAGACAATAAATACAAATATCTAAGACCCTAAAAGCCATATGGAAAGCAAAACTAGGAGATGGGAAAGAGGTAATAGAGTAGAAAGGCAGGGAATTACTTCAGATTGAGCGGTCAGGATACTCTGGCATTTTCCAGGAGACCAGAGTACGAAGATCTAAGGAAAGAAATGTTCTAAGAAGAGGAGACACAGGCCAAAGACCCTGAGACAGGAATAAAGTTGATGTGTTGCAAAAAGTACACACAGTGCAAGGGTGGTGGGGACAGTGATCCCAACGATGGCAGGAAAGGTAGGCAGGGGCCAAAGCAGCACAACCATGTAGAGCCTGACATAGATTTCAGAGTTGATTAGAAGCATTAGAAGCAGAACCATGACGGGATCGAAATTCTGTTCTTGAAAGAACTCTCTGGCTGATCCAAAAAAAGTGAATTATAAAGTGTTGAAGCATGAAGGGAAATAAAGAAGCAGGTGCAGTGACCCAGGTGAATTTTACAGGTGGATCTTGGTTACTAATAAATAGTAGAGATTATCAAAAAGGGCAAATTCCACAGTCTAGTTAACAAATGCGACGTGGGGAAAAGAGTGAGAGGGAGAAGGGAGGCAGGGAGGACTGTGCGGTTTGACCTGCATGTCTAAAGTGATACAATTCACTGAAATAGGGAAATTGTATTAATCTTAAAAGCAATTTGTTTTCTTTCTGGAACACCTGAAGCTTTATCCTGCCTCAAGGTCCCTGGATTTCTATTGGCTCTTTCTTTCTAGACCATTTCTTCCCTTAATCTCATTGGTCTGATGTCATCGAAAAAGCCACTTGCACAGAACATACTGTCCTAACGACTCTACTTTCTCAGGATGGGGAAGCAGCAGGAAATGGGCATCAATAATTGGCTTCGTTAGAGAAAGCCAGGATTACTCAGGATCTGAGAGGTAGCAGGGGGTCCCTTCTTGCCAAACGTAGGCATGGCATTTACAAAAACGCTTGTTGTATTTAGCACAACCAGTGTCTTGATTCCCCGTCACCTTTCCCTCTTCTTCTTGGCCACCTTGGGAGTCTCACCTTTCAATTCCCCAACACAGGACAAGGAACCATGGGCTCCCCCGCCAAGCATGAAGCCACCTACATGCGAGGAGACCCAGTGGCCCAAATTAACCTCATTCTCATCCTCTAGGACCACGCCGACCCGAAGCAGGAGTTGATTTTCCGGTACACACAGTGCATCTGTGGTCGCCTCTCCACTGGACTACAGCATCTGGTACATGACTTTCTACATAAATGAATTAACAACACGTTGCAGTACTTTGCAAACAGGCTATTTGTGGAATGAACGAATCTGAAACCATCGGAACCAGAAGGCTTCAGATTTCTCACGGTGTCACATTAATCATTATTATATCGAAAAAAGAACCATACTATAATATACCTAATGGCCAATTAACTGTACAAAACCAATATCTTTATCATCTGCGCCAATTTAACTAACATATCCAACTTATGTTGGATATTTACTCCTCTTTTCTTGTTTCCACATTTATCTCTGGCACATTTGGTCCTCCCATAGACAGGGAGAGAGTTCTGGGGGATAAGAATAACAAGGAAAATCTGGAACACGAGGAAGACCTGAAATGAAGATTAACATAAGCCAAAAACTCTTAGAAGCAACTGTCCTCGGAATGTCCTCGCTCAACCTGCCGTGAGCTGCTGAAATAGTCCAGCATCTGAATGCACGTTTTTATTTGCATAGATGGAGAATAATATTCTCCGGAGAGGCAGAAAATGGGAGGGGGGGGGGGGAGAGAAAAAAGAGAGAGAAAGATTGAAATTAACTCACTTTTCAAGTCTGATCAACATAGAAGGTTGTAAGTTCAGCCAATAAATTGATTTCAACTATATTTCAGTTGTCCAATTTTCTATTAAAAAATTAAATGACCATGTAACGTGAACATTAGATTTCCTTTTAAAGACATATTTCCTTCCGTTAAGATCTGGCTGAAGCTAAGAGACATGCAATCTCATTAAGTTCTTCTAACAAAATTGGAGCATTAACCCTTTCTGTGAGACTTTCATTGCAATTAGGAGATTTTTAGCTTCAGGAGTCTCTGGGCTTCTTTAAATTCTTGGCCATAATATGCCTTTCCTATGTTCTTTCACATTGAGGGCTATCGCAAGACCTTTCATTACCATGAACTATCGAAACAGAAATAGTAATAAGACAAACTGTACCTCAAGAAAATGAAACCCTTTCGTCATCTTAATATTTGGCCTCAACTGATTTGTAAACCAACCTGGAAGTCAAACACAAGGGGCAGAATAGTCGTATGAATTTAAGTGGTGGCTTGGCATCCATCCCAGGTGGAAAAGGGCACTAATAATCCCAAGGGGAGGAGGATAAAATGCACGTAAAGTAGGACTGACGAGATCACACGTTAGAGTCGTGAAATGACGATTATTAATGCACCGGTCCTTTAAACCAAATGAAACTGATCCCCATGTGTCATGGAGCTTGCTACATTCGAACACGTAGTGACACCCAAGGTGGGGACCACTAGAATGACCACCCCTCCAATGGCTGCCCATTTTCTAATCAAAAAGCCATCGTCATAAATTAAATATGACAAATAGGAAGAAGCAGATGGTTGAACGCACGTTCTGAAAATCCCACTGAAGGTTAATGTTACTAATCATTTTACATGGACTTAATTTCACTTCAATATGGGACCAGAACACTGCCACGCGGCACCTCCCAAGAAAAGAGGTTTATTAATAAATGTAGAATGGGCAGTCGACCTGTGTTACACCCCCCACAAAAGGAATCAGAAGCATATGCAAGCATTTGCATTGATTTCTTTTTAAGGCTATTTTGCCAAAAAAAATACCTTTCAGATGAAGATTTAAGAAATCGATATGGGACAACTCTATTAAACCTAAGGAATAGCCACAGAAGCTTAAGTTCCAGAACAAATAAAAATGAAAGTGAAATGTTAAAACATAAATATTTGGGAAAAGGTTTCAGCGTCCACCCTTTTTTCACGTTCTGTGGCCTTGATGAACTCTAAGATGCATTCTTCTGTTTTACAAATCTATTTATCAAATATCTACAAATCTATCCACATCTCTAGCTCAACACCCCCTTCCTTCCCTTCACTGACATATATTTTGTCATCCTTATAGAATCTACGGAGTGCTGTAAGGACTAAACGTATACCAGGGAGGCAGGTAGACATGATGTCATTTCATAGAACTCACCGCCTCGAGGCTCATACGACAAACACATAGTTTAACAAACATTCAAGTGGAAGTCTGCGCAGAACAAGGGAGATTTACATAAACAAACAGCTATACCAGGCTGAGGAGGCTAAGGGAAGACATCATCTTAGCACGCACGCTGTCTATATTAAGATGTAGAATCCGAAAAGAAACTAACTGGGTGAAGGAGACTAGTGGAAATGCAACGATCTTAAAGGAAAGGCCTCGCTCACAGTGGGGCTATGGCTTTCTTCGTATTACTGCCTCGCACATGGAACCGAAGTATCAAGTGTTTACTGCTACCACCTTGAGGCAGGTCTACAGATACATGTGAAATCACTGTCAGCCTCTTACAAAAGGGACCGTAACACACAGAACACCCATGTCGCGAAAATGAAAAGAATGTCATTGTTATGGCATGTAAAATAATTACAGCCTAATACAGAACTGCAGATTTCCTAGCAAAGTAGTTGCTACAACAAGGCAACACTCGTTTTTTGGATACGTTTTATTTTTTCCCCTTATTTTCAAATACTGGTTTTCTCTTCTCCCTTGATAATTTCTTCCAAAGTGGGTAAACTTTTCTGGAGCTCATCTCACAATAACGAAACATAGCGCCATAAATTTACTCCTCACTCTATCTATCCCCCAAACTAACTTGGGCTGTATGAACACTTTTGTGAGGCCAAAAGCACAAAAACAACACAAAACAATTCAAGTTGCTACTAAAATATGCGACTCTCCTAGCCATGGACCCAGAACCACACAGTATATACAAGCCAATCAACCATCACTGCTGATTAACCCTATAACCAGGTACCCCCATCACCTTTTCTCCTGGAAGCCAAAGGGAAGATAGACACAGATCTCTTTGTTAAAAATGGCCAGGCTGTCGAGAATGGTTTCTAAATTAATTTCACCTCACAAGGAAATCAGAAATATCCCATGTTCGTTCCATCTTCTTGGTTACTAAACCATGACAGAGGTAAACGCTGAAGGGAACTTCTCTCAGGTTTCAATTTTGAGAAAGTTCAGTTAAGAAATGTGATACACCAAGATGTACCCACTTGGTACATTAATTACAGAATTGAAGAGGTGGGGTGCCTGAGTGGCTCAGTCGGTTGACTGAACGACTCTTGGTTTTGGCTCAGGTCATGATCTCAATGTTCAGGGGTTCGAGCCCCACATCAGGCTCCCAGCTGGCAATGCAGGGCCTACTTGGGATCCTCCCTCTGTCCTTCTCTCTGCCGCCACCCTACTCGTTCACAAGCTCTGACTCTCTAAATAAATAAGAAAGAAAGAAAGAAAGAAAGAAAGAAAGAAAGAAAGAAAGAAAGGAAGGAAGGAAGGAAGAACAGGGGTGCCTGACTTCAGCTCAGGTGACGATCTCACGGTTGGTGAGTTCGAGCCTCGCGTCAGGCACTGTGCTGACAGCTCAGAGCTTAGAGCCTTCTTCGGATTCTGTGTGTGTGTGTGTGTGTGTGTGTGTGTGTGTGTGTGTGTGTCTGCCCCACCCCAGCTCGTGCTCTCTTTTTCTATCAATAATAAAATCAATTAAAAAAATTTTTTTTAAAAAAAGGAGAAGAGGTTTTCAAAGGGGTTAAACCAAGGAAGTCATAGCCAATGCCATTTAACTTATAGGGACAAAAGGACCATCAGAGAAAGGAGAGAGAAGAGGTGATGCCTCCGACAGCCTTAGTCTCCGAGACTGCGGTCTTCATTTATGGAGCAAATAGTAATATAAACCGATACATGCACACAAGTAGGTTAATCCATTTACCAAATAGCTAGCTTGGTGTTGACTCTAGTGACAGGTGATAAAGCAGAGAAAATAGACAAAATCCCTTGCTCTCATGGAGTTCAAATTCTTTATTCCTTGATGTACTATTAATATGCATACCAACCGGACTTTGAAACATTTATATAGGCCCTAACACATCTATAGAAGGATTCACATTACTCCGGTCCTCACGAGAAGGACACTGCAGAATGACCTTGGTGCCAACAAAGGGTAGAAGAAGACAGAAGGGAGGCTGAGGTCCCCAGTGTCTCATCTTTGCTTACAGCCACCCAAGTCATAGCCTAACAAGACATGAGCAGAAAACATTTTCTTAAAGACAATCAAAGAAACCAAGAATATCATCCACCTTACAGACACATGTTTTGTTTCATATCCTTGTTGCAGTAAAAAAAAAAAACAAAAAAAAAAACAAAAAACAAAAAAAAACCTGACTTCTGGATCAATTTTCCAAAATTGTATATTTTGAACGGCTGAAACGTACACTTGTCTTGTAATCTGAAATCTATTCGGTTACTCACATTGCTTTATCACCACCTATATACTTCAGTTGACTGTTATAACACGGTGTGTGTTTCCCAAAATGGATGCGACACAATGCTAGTTCAGAGAGATGTACGTTTGTCTCTAAATTCCCAGGTTTCTTGAATGACAAGATTTTGAAAAACACGGCCAATCCTTCGCTCTTGTGTTCCAAGTTTAGAGAGCTGCTACACAAGTCTGGGGGACGTAGAACACACCCTCAGTTTGTGCCTTTTCTTCAGGATGGGGACTGTGGTCGTGTGAGGGTGAAGGGCCAAGAGACCGTCCTTCTCTCAAAATCAAGGGTAGTCAGGGTAATGCTTGTAACGACAGTCCTATTGAACTATTTCATGCATACATGCTTGTGAAGTCATGGTAGCCAGCATCGTACTGGGTTCTTTGGCACCTGGGAAATAACATTCCTGCAGTTTATGGACATCATCACAAGATACACTGAAAATGATTTAAGCAGCCAAAAAAAAAAAAAAAAAAATCAAATGCTGACATCACAAGTATAAGGAAAATGGATTAAAATGAGATTTTCTTTCTATATTAGTAAAGATGAAAATACTCAATGTTGGTAAGATGGTGGTTTAAAAGAACTATTACAGGGGTGCCTGAGTGGCTCAGTTGGTTGAGCATCCGACTTCGGCTCAGGTCATGATCTCGCAGCCAGTGAGTTCGAGCCCCACGTCAGGCTCTGTGCTGACAGCTCAGAGCCTGGAGCCTGTTTCAGATTCTGTGTCTCCCTCTCTCTCTGACCCTCCCCCGTTCATACTCTGCCTCTCTCTCTGTCTCAAAAATAAATAAACGTTAAAAAAAATTTTAAAAAAAGAACTATTACAAATCGATTTTAGCAGTGGAAGTAAGGAACGCTTTTCCAAAGTAACATAAAGACAGGCACATATCAATATATACATACTATGCACGCCTGTGTATATGTATATACCCCAAAACTGTTTATATTTTTTGAACTAATGCCATTTTCAAACAATTTATCTTTCATTCTCCAAAAACACTTCATTGCACACACAGATATATCCCACTGACATATAAATAAGACTACAAATTGGGACTCAATCTAAATACCCAATGATAGGTTAATGAATAAACAAATTACAGGACATGCATTAATGGAATAAGCAAAAATCATTACAACATGTGCTTTTGAAAAGAATACACTGCCATAAAAATGCTCAAATCCAAATGTTAAAGAAGCACAACACAGTGGGCTCAGTAAGTGAAGCATCCAACTTCGGCTTGGGTCATGACCTGACGGTTCGTGAGTTCGAGCACAGCATTGGCTCTCTGCTGTCAGCACAGAGCCCACTTCGGATCCTTTGTCCCTCTCTGTCTCTGCTCCTCCCCTGCTTGTGCTCTCTCTCTCTTTCACTCAAAAATAAATGAATAAAGTTAAAAAGAGAGAGAGAGAGAGAGAGAGAGAGAGAGAGAGACAACATAAAATGGTAATTATGGTTTCAGGGTGAATAAAAGTCTTCTGAAAAAGCTCCAAACCCAGGTTGAACGAAAAGGCAAGAAATGAACCAAACGCTCATACCACTGACTGTGCTTGGACAATGCAATTTGTGGACTCTCTTTGCTCTTCCTCTCCGCTTTTCTATGTTTTTGTGATTATCTTTAATGAGCACAAATTTTCTTCAAGAGAAATAATAAGCACTTGTATTTTTAAGGTTCTTCAGTCCAGCAAGCAGATATGAGTGCTATCAACTACAATCTGACAGCAGTTTCCTAAGAAGACTTGGAAACAGCAAAGACCAGGCAACTGACCAGGAAAACAAGAGGCAGTAAAAGGCCCTTAGCCCTAAGACAATGACAATCCCATACCAGCTTTGACTACCATAAGTAGGTTTCTTTTAAACCATTGATGCGCAAGAGGGCTAGCTGTCCACCAAATAGTCATGGCCCTTCCACGCTGCAGAGTTATAGCTGGGATAGATACAGCTGGCCATCCAGGGACTATCTTTTCCAGCCTGCCTTATATCTGGGGAAGGCATGGGACTTCATTCGGGGCAATGGGATACGGGTAAAATCATGTCTACCACTCCCATGCCTGGCCCACAAAACCGGCCAAGTCTCCATGCTTTCTCTTTCTACAGCTGTCTCCTGACAAGCAATGCCCAAGGAAACCCCAGAAGCCACAGGTATTGAAGACAGCAAAGCTTCCCTCAGCCTTGGTGACTGAATGACCAAATGGAGGAAAAGGCCACCCGACACGCCCTTAACTGACTGGACTTTATATTTGTGGAGACCTAGGCTTCTACTGTTTTAAGCCTGGATTATGAGTGTCATAGGCACCATTATTACTCTAAATAATATACAATTAACCTATACAAAACACTAGCATGCAATTCTGCTCCTTACATAGGAGGATATCATACTATGAGTGTAAAATTGAATACACTCTCATCTGTGAACATCCCAACAAAAGTGGAATAAACTAAAATGGAAACACTGCTTAACTTTAAGGAGCTCTGAAATTCTTCACCTTTGTCTACCTTGTGAGGTTACATGTTCTTTTAAAAACACACTCATCATCACTGAAGTGAGTTTAAAGCAATATCAAACTATAAACAGACATTCAGTAACATATCCATCCAAAACTACAGCCAAGTTAAAGAAAGGGTCGCAGAGCCTCAAATAAAGTCTCAAGGGAAAATATTCAAGGAAGGGTAGACAGATGTAAATGGTTATTTTCCAGGTAATGTGCATAAACCACCTATTAATAATATCCACATAATCGTTTAAACATTTAATAAATTCATCCTTTATTACATGAATAGCTGGAAACAAATTTTCACGTTAATTTTGTAGTTTGTAAACTTTGTTAGTTTGTAATTAAGATACAGTTCATAGCTCAACACCCAAAAAGTAAATAATCCAGTGAAGAAATGGGCAAAAGACACGAACAGACACTTCTCCAAAGAAGACATCCCGATGGCCAACAGGCACATGAAAAGATGCTCAGTATCAGTCATCATCAGGGAAATACAAATCGAAACCACAATGAGATACCACCTCACCCCTGTCAGAATGGGTAACATGAACAACTCAGGCAACAACAGATGTTGGCGAGGATGCAGAGAAAGAGGATCTCTTTTGCACTGCTGGTGGGAATGCAAACTGGTAAGCCACTCTGGAAAACAGTATGGAGGTTCCTCAAAAAATTAAAAATAGAACTACCCTACCACCCAGCAATTGCACTAGTAGGTATTTATCCAAGGGATACATACAGATGTGCTGTTTCAAAGGGACACATGCACCCCAATGTTTACAGCAGTGCCATTGACAATAGCCAAAGTATGGAAAGAGCCCAAATGGCCATCGATGGATGAATGGATAAAGAAGATGTGTTATATATATATATACACAATGGAGTATTACTTGGCAATCAAAAAGAATGAAATCTTGCTATTTGCAGCTACATGGATGGAACTGGAGGGTGTTAGGCTAAGCAAAATTAGTGAGTCAGAGAAAGACAAATATCAAATGACTTCACTCATATGAAGACTTTCAAGACACAGATGAACATAAAGGAAGGGAAGCAAAAATAATCTAAAAACAGGCAGGGGGACAAAACAGAAGAGACTCCTAAATATGGAGAACAAACTGAG
>NW_024420331.1:1161250-1214825 GCF_014898765.1 Herpailurus yagouaroundi
GAAGGAAGGAAGGAAGGAAGGAAGGAAGGAAGGAAGAAAGAAATCAAGGTAAGCCTGGTCAACCTATAGCCTGATAAACCTATAAGTCACAAACAAGAAAGTTCCAAACATTCCAAACTGGATTTGCAGGTCTCTGTTCTACATAATTCATTAAAATCTTGTCTATCAACTTTTCAATTTGTTACCTTCAAAAATGACGTTATATGTACAGTGATGTAATAATGATGCTAGGATATGGGAAGGAAAAAGAAAATAATGAAGCCACTTCGATCTCAGTTGGAAATTCATAGAAGAATTTGTGCCCAAGATGGTAAATCTTAGGCACATGTGGCTCCTTATATTTAGATTAATTAAAATTAAATAAAATAGAAACTTTGGTTTGTCACCTGTACAACATTTGACTTCAAGCACTGAATGGCAACATATGGCTATTATCATAGGTTGTTACCACTGCAGAAAGTTTTATTGGACAAAGTTGCCTAGGAGTCCAGTAAGAGCGTACAATCCCACGAGGCCGCCATCGTTTAGAAGGAGTGTTCTGGACTCACCAAGCCTCAAAGTAATGCTCCTCTTGGCCACCAATTTTGTTTTCGCAGTTCTATCCTAGGTGGGGCCCCTGTGGTCCTATGGCGTCCAGATGCTCCTCACGCCTCAGCAAGTTCCAGAAAGAGATTTTAACCATGTGGAAGGGTAAAGCGAGGGAGGGCAGAGCCCTGGTGCAGGAGTCAGAGAACCCGGCTTCCAGATCAACTCTCTGCCCACTAGTAAGTTCCTTTACTTCAGTTTACCTTTGTTTCCTCATTTCAAAACTGAGGGCCAGAAAAGGGATGATTTCTAAAAGTTTCTCTGGCTCCCAAATGGTGTGTATCAGGTTGTGAGTACACAGCGTTGGGGGACAGGAGGAACAGGGAGCCTGAGTGAATCTAACTGATAACTGGAAATGCAACCTGCCTAATTTGCTTGCAGCCAACATGGAAACCCAGTGAATTCTCAAAGGGCCCTGCTGGGCACTCAGTACTCGTAGACGTCTGCAGGGAGCAATAACTTCTGTTCAGAATGACGCCCCTAACGAAGAGCTTTGTCTCTTCCTTGACAAAGTAAAGACTTTAAACGTCACTAGCCTCCACGGTAAGGATTATCATACTCCTTAGAGAATTTTCCTGATTCAAAGAATTCAAGGGGCACCTGGGTGGCTCAGTCTATTAAGCCTCTGACTCTTGATCTCCTGGTTCCTGAGATCACACTCCATGTTGGATTCTTTCTTTCTCTCCCTCTCTCTGTCCCTCCTCAGCTCTCTCTCTCTCTCTCTCTCTCTCTCTCTCTCTCACTCACTCAAAATAGATAAATTAACTTAAAAAAAGAATTCCAAAATTTTCCCTTAGGAAGTAGTCTATGAGAAGTTTATGATTCTGAGTTTCAAATGGTCTCACTCTAAGATAAGGGATTTTGACGGAGCGTCTCTTACACTCCTTGTGTGCCAAGACTGACTGTCACCTACAGATAATTCTTTCCATGCTGTTCTGAAACCTCAGAGATTACTGAACCACAGTGAACTCTGTGAGACAAAAGAAGCAATGAATTTAATAGAAGGTTTCCATCAACATGCTCTTGGCTGCATTTTGAAGTACCTCTTGAGGCCCTAAATTGATATCAGAAATGTTTGAGAAGAAAGCAAATGGGACAGGATTTCGGAAAGGTGAGGGAGACCTTAGAAAACCAGAGAACGTTGGTAATACTTGTCATAAACATCACAAGTAATTCATTCATTCCAGAATTGCCTTCATCACTCCTGAGCAATATAGCCAAGAACAAAGTAATGTACTTTTGGGGACACCTACTTCCAGCCTCCTCTGAAGTGAGATGGTCCCAAACGTGATTGCTAAGGACCCAGTCCCAGGGCAGTATTGTGACATCTAGGCAGAATGACAAAACGACCCCTGAAGTGGAGTAACCCTACTTTCTTACATTTATGTAGGCGCATCAAACATTCTAGAGGGTACAAGCAATGCAGAATTCACATTGAGTGAAAACCTACACTTTTGTTAAAGGGTAAAAAGTTCACACCAAAAGTGATCATCTCACAAAGATTTGGTATCAATGGGGATGTTTGAGTAACCCCCGCAAAGGTAACAGGGGGTCATGGCCAAGTGAAGAGAAAAACCTCACCTCTTCGTTATTTTCAAATGATTTAATTTATATTTCATGCAGTTTTTCTTTTTCTTTATGACATTGACACTTTCCCCTTTATGCCGCTGACAGATGGAACACTTGGACCAAATGAAATGAAACTGTAATGGCTCGCATTTGGGTAACCCTCCTCTGATTCCCCGTACCACATTATTCCTCCATCACAAAGGTAAAGTTTAATATAGCAGCCTCGTACCTATGTTAGCTTCATGCGGAATATTCTAGAAATAATAGAAACTACAACAAAGTTAGTAATTTATCAGAGGCGCCTGGGTGGCTCAGTTGGTTGAGCATCAGACTCTTAATTTTGGCTTGGGTCATGTTTCCGGGGTCGGGGGATCGAGCGCCGCATGGAGCTCCACGCTAAGCATTCAGACTGCTTAAGATTCATTCTCTCTCTCTCTCTGTTCCCCTCTCTCGGCCACTGCAGGAGAGCCAACAGTGAACTATTCTTAGTGGCAACACAGAAAATGGGAATGGGAAAAGAGGAAACAGAAGCAAAGTGTTATGGATGGTCCCTGCTACTGTTACTAATTATATAAAATAATAGCGTAGTCACAAGTCAGGGAACTTTATCTTGCTTAGAAAGTAATCTCTTCTACACACTCACAAGAATGCACCTTATGATAAAATATGCGATTAGTTTTTCTATTTTTTTTCATTAAAGTCTAACATATACAATAAAACAGGTAAAACCTTAACTGTATTATCAAAGTGACTTTTCACCTATGTATGCACCCGTGCAACCAACACCCATGCCAGGATATAGACGGTGTTCAGCACCCACAAGTTTGTGTCATATACATTTCTAGTTCATAGCCACCTGGCACTCAGAAGTACCCATTATTCAGAGGCGCCTAGGGGGGTTCAGTCGGTTAGGCGTCTGACTCTTGGTTTCAGCTTGGGTCATGATCTTGCGGTTCAGATCATGGGATCACATGGGATCAAGCCCCACGTCGGGTTCCGTGCTGAGTCTCTCTCTCCCACTCTCTCTGCCCCTCCCCTGCTCGTGCTCTTTCTCTCTCACTCTCTCAAAATAAATAAAAATACAAAAAGAAGAAGGAGAAGGAGGAGGAGGAGGAGGAGGAGGAGGAGGAGGAGGAGAAGAAGAAGAAGAAGAAGAAGAAGAAGAAGAAGAAGAAGAAAAAGTACCCATGATTCTGACTTCTATCACCGTAAATTAGCTGAACTTGTCTTTATTCTTCAGCTAAACGGGAATCACACAGCACATAAACTTCTATCTGGCTTCCTTCACAAAACCATTATGACAGAAGGACAGCAGTCCATTCTCTGTGCTGCCCTACAGTTATTTCATCATGAATTAAACTACTACTTGTTGGGGGTGAGGGGGATCCTACAGACCAGAGATCATGTAAAGCTAGCAAGGGAAGAATTGTCACAATGACAACTGAGGTGACCATTAGACTCTTACACCTCAGTTAGACACAGACACTGGCTATCAGACCTACTTAATACCCCAACCAAGACAAACTGATCATATGCATGGGGACAAAGGGAAAGGGGCAGAATATACTAGATGACCTCAGAATTTGTTTCATATCACACTGTTCTACATATTTGGTGCGCAAACGCTTGTTTTCGAAGAAAAAAAACAAATGGTCCCGAAATGATACAAGGACATCAAATTTGGAAGAGTAACATTATTAATATAATTTTTATTAACTCTCATCAGCAAGAGAGATTTCTGACACGATGTTGATGTATGATTAATTTGTTTTAATTGTGCTTTTCTTTACCTGATTTAAACTTCTCTCTTCAATCATGATACCTTATTAAAAAGGTTTCTTCATAGACATAACTCTCCTTCCGCAATCTTCTTGCTTCTGAGTGAGATTCATTTCACTTTATAATCGATAAGCCTTGTGCTCCTTGGTGCATCTTTCAGCCGGCTGCTTTCACGTGATTTAATCTGTCTTAGCATTTCCTAGGGGCTTAGAGATTTAATGTCGTAAAATAGAAATGAACAGGCTTTAATCACCAGGTTTGCCGGAAATGGTGTTAACCCTAGTTTAATGTACCTGAGTCCTCGGGGAACATTTGCGGGATCCAAAACAGTGGAAAATATTTATCACGGTTTCATTGCAAATTTTGTGACTAAAATGCTTTCTGATATCATTAGACATGCGTCTCGCAACCGAGACAAACAAAGGATGGCTTCCCTATTGTTTTATGATATTCTTAACCTGTTAGTTAACAGAAAAGAACAAGTCCATGAACATGGATTGAAAACTAAATACAGTATAGAAAAATAGCCAACAATAAAATGAAGGAAGCTTTGCTTTATGTCTTGTTTGCCAATAATTGCATGTTTTGATTCCTTTCTAGTATAACTGCAAAATGCTAACCAAATGTTTTTCTCTCGATATGAATAATTAGCACAAAAAAACAAATTTTCCAGAATGATTCTTTAGGCTGAGCCTGCACCCCATAAAAATAGCTGTATCTCTTCATTACAAGTTCCTTTTTTAATAGTAATTCCTTGCCCTTTCATCTACTTATCTCCATCACCATTCACTACTATAGATGAAAAAAAAAGCCTTTGTGCCATGAGCTACCCGTCTTGATTCTCCGGGACCAGCTCTCTGCAGCCTGGGACAGATTCAGTCAACATACAAGCAGTGCCCGAGGCGTTTTCATGTGAAGGTGATTATGAATTGGCTACTGTAAAACAAGCAGATAATTCACTCAGGTTCTTTTTATTTCCTCAAAGCAAACGGAACAGGTAAAGGGTGTACCTACTGAATCAGCAATCGGCCGTGATAGACTCACTCTGAGAGGGTTGGGTACACCCCACAATGCTTTGAGGAGCCCATTTATCAAACTCAAGGCTGAGCCATGAAAATTACAAAAAGTCCCTCTTGATCAATCCATCCACACACTTTTGTCCTTGGTTGCTCATAAATTTCCCTGTGCTCACTCACTGCATAAACCATTTAGTGTATATTTGGGTGCCGTCTCTCCCAAGCTTTGCCCCTTGTGTAATTTCCCATGGAAATGGGTTGTTGCTTTGTCCTACATCATTGGGGGGGGGGGGGGGGGGGGGGGGGTTCATGGGGTGGTAATTTCAGTTGCACTGAGATCTTTCCAGATGTTATGAGGGCTCACGAAGGAAAAAAAAAAAAAAAACCAGTGTGGAGGGCTAGGATCAATAATTCCTAACATGAGACAGACACCTGTGTTCTTCACGTGCTTTCCTAAGTAAGCTTTTGATCGTGGAGAACTTAAAAGTCACCAACTTTAATAAAGAGAAGCAAGAAGTGAAACAACTCCAAACTCACTTGAAAGCGCAGAGTCCTTATTTATCCATAAACTTCTGGAGTTTTTGAAACTACCGTCAGTAGGATGGTTTTTATGGCCTCGGGTTACAATTAAGAGAAAACTCGGGAGACACACAAGGCAAGATTTAAACTCCTTCGGACAGTTTTTTCAAATAATACTCCTTCATTCTCTTTGCACTGCTTTTCTTGTAAGATAACTGGCAGGTTCTTAATCTATGATTTGGCTCCATGCTAATCTGGACTATTCTTAGAAGCTCTATAAGGTCTCTTTCTTTCGCTGTTGTTGATTACATGCTAATTTACTTTCCGTCAATTCACTAAAGGCTCTTGTAAGTAACCATATTTGTGAAACACACACTTTTTGATAAGGTGTTCACCGGATAAAACGGGCAGAGTTTGTTTCGTTTGCTTATGGGAAATGCAAGTCGATTTCAATGTGACCCTTGTGACACTCATACAAAATATACAGTGATACTAAGTGTAACTATACAGGTACAAAATATAAAAACTACTATGCCTACCGTCTCCCCTCATCACATTGAAACGCTGCGTGTAATTGCTTGGGAAATCACTGAAAACTCAATAGATGTTAGCTGATTTGTCAAGGCAACGTTCTCTGACTTGCAGCCCGGGGTCTTTCGGCTCTACGAGGCATCAATACCTATTTCTGCGAGACCGTTCACAGGAACGACTATCTGAAACCTTGTCTTGCGACTGGGAAACCGACTGCAGGGAACAGAATATACCGATTCAAACTGCCTTGGCTGGCTTTTACAAGAAGACATGGAAGAATGGGGAGGTAGGGAGCAAACTTGGGCCAACCAAGAATCTACCCTCAAATTCCCTCTGAACCCTAAGCAGCCCTGACGCCATTTCTACCAATTAATGGTGTAATATAAATGATCTCCTACTTAGTAATTATGACAGGAGCCATGTATTAAAGGTCCCTCTTGGAGATGTAGACCACGAATGAAAACCTCGGAGGTGTCCTTGTGCAAACAAGCCTGCTTATGATTGTTTACACTTGCATTTTCTAAATTTATCTGACCATGTAACCCTGTTTTCATGTAATATCCCTTTGCAAATAGTATTCCATTTAGGAACACTCTTATGGTGAAGAGCACAGAATAGAGAGGCCCAGCGCCCCCTTTCTGCGACTCTAGGTAAAGCTCTTGAACTCTATGCCCGCCCACACGTACACACACACACACACACACACACACACACACACACACACACACCCGCCCCCCACTTTACTCCTTTCCAGAATGTAGGTGTTGAGCAGCTGGTTATACCAAAATTTCATCGAAACCTAACATTCCATTACTTTAACTTCTGTATTGAAAATGAAAATAACCAGCACACTCGTTTCAGGTCAAATTGTACAAGGCCATAGAGAGAGAATGTTTATGTGTTACGTTCAATACGACATCACTACACCCAACCTGTTGTACCCAGTTTCCGTCATGCCGATATATCGATGATAACTTAGCATGATGAAGACATGCCAAGACTAAGAGTTAGAAACCATTCTGGTCTTGTTTCTACCCTTTACCTGTGAGACCTCATGCGAGTCATTGCTGATTCCTGGGTTTCAATCGCCTCACGTGTAATTTCAGACTGTTGGAATGAATGACCCCTCAAGCCCCCTTCACTGCTAATGTTCCGTGAGCATTTTCATGGACAAGAATGTGTGGCTGCTGTGCCTCTGCTTTTACAACCTACCACTGACCCTATTGATTATGTCCTGTCGAGCCCTTGATTAGAAATGCAGTTTCGAATGATAATGTTCTTCCAAAGAGGATACTGGAGCATCTTTTTCTGGCATCATTAATATTCATTCAGTCGTCAGTTCAACCGTTATTTATGAAAAGGCTAATACATGCCAGGTGTCCTTGTGAACCTGGGCAACACAAACATGTGTAAGACGAACCACTGCTTGAATCGAAAACAGAGACAAATAAGAATTGCCATAAAGGTTTTATTTTAAATCGGAGCTTCTCTGCTTCCGCACTATTGACATCTGGGGCCTGAGAATTCTCTTGGGGCAGCTGTCTTGGGCACTGTAGAATGTTCCCCGGTCTTTATCCACTAGATGCCAGTAGCACACCCCTACAACCATCAGACAGGACAACAAACGTGTCTCCAGACCTTTCCACACAGGCACTGGGGAGAGAGTAGCCAAATCACCCTGATTTGACAACCACTGATTTAACTATATTCTTTTATTGTTAGCGGATTTTCTATCTGTGTGCTCTGTTCTAAATGAGTCAGACCATAAAATCCTAAGGATAGCAATTATATCCTACTTTTTTGGTCAAATTGCAATTTTGCAATTATTTATTAAGTACCTCCACAAGTTTAAGGTGCTATCTGATTCACTAAGGGCCTTAAAACATTAGTATAACAGAATTCTCTGCCAGTCTTGTTTAGGGGAGCAGATGGAACACCGAATACCTCCACTACTGGTCAGGTGGGGAAAGTTCCAGAAGGGGTGTAATCAAATGAGTTAGGAGCAAGTTACTCACTCAATGAACATTCCCGATTCTATTAGTGGTTCTATTGGGGGATCTGGAAAGAAGACAGTGTACAAGCTGGGTCACTGCTACCGGGATGGAGACTCCATTCTAGTGTTTAACAGATAGTGAAAACACACGCCGTGTGACATGGCACAGGATGCCTCTGGTTCCAAGAAAGCAAGAGGGAGTCGTAGGGAATGCTGGGAAGGGTGCAGGGTGCAATTTTAAAGGGACAAGTCATTCCCTACCTCCCCCAGTCACACAAGGTTGACCTTACAGACGACATGGGCTATTACAAGTAAGCAGCATAGAGTACAAAGCGTGGCTTTTCGGGGCACCTGGGGGGCTCAGTCGGATGAGTGTCCGACTTCAGCTCAGGTCATGATCTCACGGCTCGTGAGTTCGAGCCCCGCATCGGATTCTGTGCTGACAGCTTGGAGCCTGGAACCTGCTTCGGATTCTGTGTCTCCCTCCCTCTCTGTCTCTCTCTCTCTGTCCCTCCTCCACTTGCACTCTGTCTCTCTCTCTCTCTCTCTCTCTCTCTCTCTCTCTCTCTCTCAAAAATAAATAAACATTAAATAAAAAAACAAAGTGTGGCTTTTCGTCAGTAAAGAATGAATATGTGCTACCAGGGGAATCCACCAAGGCAGGAGAGAAAAGGCCCCAGCTCCCCTGGGCACCGGACACTTAAACCTTCAACACTTGCCTCCCCATGAGCCAACCCTAGCTCCACAGGTCTCCCCTGGATCTCTGTCCTCCACATCTGGGTCATCTCCTAGACTGTCCTCCCACCCCCCGCTTTCTCCAGGCTACGTGCCTCAGGACCTGTGATCACAGGAAAATAGGGTGCTTTCTCTCTCCCCCGTTTTCCCTAGGTGCCTCATTTTCATGGAGCTTTGAAAACTGACTTACTCACATCCTGTTCTCAGAAATTCTCTTGCATCACATCCGCTTTTTCCCTGGGGTGGCAAGCAGCCAAGTTCTCTGCCAGCACTCGAGATTCTATACCTAACTGCCAGTACCCAGGTCTGTCTGGATCCCTTGGGTTTCTTCGATCTGCACCAGACCTTGTTCTACCCCCTTTCTTTGGTCTCCCCTCCTGCTGGAAAAACCTTTCCAGGACTTCTCTGCTCTCCTCGGGGGCTCCTCCCTCACTTGGGTGCACCCCACCCCCTTTCAGAGAAAGATCTAGCATGGGAGAGCACCTTAGGGTTCCAGACCAGAACTATGGCCTTCTTATGGACTCTTCTATCAAATCCCCTAGTATAGTTACTCCATTTTGTGGAACATTCTCCTGGCATCCATCTGCCCAGACTCGACCACTGGATTGCACTGTCAGTAGCACATTTTCAATCTGACCAGAGGCAGGACAGTCTCTATTTGCAATGGTGTGTAAAGTCCTTGCTTCGTCATTCAAGTGATTGTGAATCTAAGCAACTCCTTGCATCCCTATTTCTAAGCTGAAATCACACACACACACACACACACACACACACACATACAGGCCATACATAATGTCTGTATATGTGAAATCATTTTCTTATTTTGTAACGGACATAGTTTCCTCCAAAACCGCCACTTAACAGAGCATGAAAAAAAGAACACATTCCTCATGAGTGTATGGTGACAATTTGTATCTAATTAACTCAATAATATTAATTCAACTTTGAGCAAGCTTAGCCGGCCTTAGTGCCTAAAAGCTGAAATACTCGAAATGAAACAAAAGAAGCAGGTTGCCTGTCATTTTAGCCGTTCCTGTATGAAGCAAGGGAAGCCATCCCAACTCTATCCTCAACAGATGATGAGCTTCCGGAGAGGGTTCAAACTTTTTCAACTCTAAACACGGGGTAATGGCCCTGGGTCCTGTCGTTTTCTGCATTGTCTGTAAAGACCTCTAGTGACAATGGCTACTTCTGCAAGCCTCGTTTTGCAGCCCACAGCCTTGTCCTTCATTGCTTTCATTCCATTTGGCCATCACGAATGTCACAGAACACAAAGATCCCACAACCACAACGTATTGGGATGGGGTCCGTGAAGTTCAGTTGGAACGGGTTCCTCTTGAGCTTGGGAATGCCCATGGGCACACTGACAGCCAACTGGGGAGGCAATCTGCTCACAGGGGTGAAAAGCCCCAGATCCATCCCCAGAGCTCACTTTGGCTCACCCATTTCCTAGCTGCGTGTCAGGGTTTTTCTGAACCACCTTTGATAAGTGGCTCGGCCTCTCTGTCCCTCCGTAATCTCACCTGTAGAAGAGAGATAGCGTGGGCTCTTTCACTGTGGCATTCTGATAATTAGATACTGTCCAAAATACACTGAGCTCTTCACAAAAGGTGGCTCTGTAAACAGAAGATAATCAAAACTGCTTTGATAACTCACTCCAGCAAAGAAATCAGGCCCAGACAGTCCGGACTTCCAACGTCATGGGCCTCTTGCTGTCTGTTTTAACAAGTCCAGGCTGGACCCTCAAATAACTGAAACCTGCACAAGCTTTGATGCCAGTGAGACTTTGGACACCGTTCTCCAATGGACTGGACACTTCCTTTTGGCTCAAGGAAAACAGTGCCTACAACAAAACCTCTGTTCATCTCAACTGGCTGAAACATTCTAGAATATAGGCCCAGGTGACTGGCCCTACTTTCTACTTTGACACAGCACCACATTCTCTAATTAAAGGCATTAAGATAACAAAATTTTAAATGACAATGAAGGAAAACTGGTCATTTTATTTATTTATTTATTTAAAGAAATTTTTTAACTTTTATTTATTTTTGAGACAGAGAGAGACAGAGCATGAATGGGAGAGGGTCAGAGAGAGGCAGACACAGAATCGGAAACAGGCTCCAGGCTCTGAGCTGTCAGCACAGAGCCTGACGCGGGGCTCGAACTCACGGACCGCGAGATCGTGACCTGGCTGAAGTCGGACGCTTAACCGACTGAGCCACCCAGGCGCCCCAAACTGGTCATTTTAGAGACGACAGAGAGTGAGCACTTGAGTCAGGAAGTGGGAAAGGGGCAGAGAATGACAGAGAGAGAAAGATTCCCAAGCAGGCCCCCTACATTCGGTGGGGAGCCCAACACTGGGCTCGATTTCAGGAACCCTGAGACCATGACCTGAGCCAAAACCAAGAGTTACATGCTTAACCCACTGAGGCACCCAGGCATCCCTTGCCTTTTTCTAAACTCAGTACTGATTACTCAAAACTCTATTTCTGAAAATTTACTTAGCCTTTATACCCTACTTGCTTTTCACGTTGACATGTTACTATAAAATCCTTCCAGAAAACTCTATGATAAACCTCAGCAAAAAAGTATTCCTTGGAAAAACTTGATACCTTCAATAAAAGACTAAGTTACTAAAACAAGAATAGTGGTGAACATAATTTTGTAGGCTCAGAATGATGAAGAACCTACCACCAATCAAAATTAATTTTCCTGTAATGTCACCATACATCGATCCCTGTGCCAGCACGGATGCCATTAGAAGCACCTACAGTATATCTGAGAGTGATTTCCCACAAACAACGTATAGCTCCTTCTCTTAATCTTTGCCCCTATTTCCAACCTCTCATGCTCAAATCAGATGCGTAGTTTTTGGCGTAGAAACAACGATCTGTGTGCCTGGGTAATCACCAGCACTGTTTCTCAAGTGAGGTTCCAACAGGTCAGTACTTGGGCAGTTCTCTTACTTTTGAGACCCCATACTTAGATGCCAAGAATGCTTTACTCTGTTCTAAGTCTTGTTAACTCTACTGCCAGCAAATTATATTTCCCCTGATCTAACCATTTGAACAAAATCTTCTGGAAGGTACATATATGCGCACACACGCACGCACGCACACACACACACACACACACACACACTGTATCGATGCATCATGTGTATGTAAATGGATAAAGGGTATACATATATGATATCACAAATTACCATTATCGTTCATAAAATTTGAGTGTTAATTGCAACAGATACTTCTGTGGGGTGATAAGAAAAACAATACCTCAAAGACCCAGAGAGCAGCTGACTTATTTTAAAATTGTAACTTACATGACCAGTCTTTTAGAAACAATGGAATCACATTGTCCACACGCCCACATAACTGCATTTCGGATTCCTGAGGGCAAATACAATCCAGAATTGACTTACAATTTCAGCTTTCTATTTCTCAGGCAGCTTGTGAAAGAGATCAAATAGGTTGCACTGAACACACATTGCTAAGAGACACTGCTTACTTCAGATAGTCTGGAAGCCAACACGTGTTAAGAATGGTTTACAACGGACAGGACTAAATAGCACTGAGCAGATAACATGCTTTAACTTAGAGCTTCAGCCACTCATCAAGATTTCCCCCTATGGGACTATGCTAACTGTTTGCATCTTTAGGAATGAACCTGAGTGAAAATGAACTTTCTCAGTCTTTCTGTGTCTCCAAAAGCCACTTCTTGACAGGTTTTAGAAAAACAAACAGAGCCACCAGACAGAAATAACCAAACGAATTCCAAAGATGTCACACGAAAGACAAACGAGACACAGAGGGTACATTTCATTTCCTAGGTCAGAACTTTGCTTTTCCCCCAGATTCCCACTGAGAACATTCCTGCTTCCAGGACAAAAATTCAACACATTTCTGAGTGCTCGGGGACAAGAAGAGTCACCATCATGTGTAAGAGTAACTTCTGGATTGTACCACACCATAAGTCAATGGCAAGTTGAAATCTCCCCCCTTCTTCTGCCGCTCCACTGGCAATAACATCTAAGGAACGTATCACTCCAAACAAATTGAAACAAGTCTCTGTTCACCCATACATCGCCCCTCAGCCCACATTTTCCTACACGGAGCACACACTTCACGGTTTACCTTTTAATTACTGGATTCTGTCAAGGGTTCTTCCTACGATATCCAGCAGGAATGCGAGTTGACGCGTGCTGTTCACCCCCAAGTGGCATTTGACTCCATTCCATGCAATCCCTCTACACAGTATGGATGAACGGGCCAAGTTCAGGTTCACGGCCCTACAGAGTCTTTATTCCTCACAGCACAAGACCAGAGAGCGAGCAAGCCGCTGCCGCCGGTGATGCTCCGCTCTTGTTAGAACTAATGGAAAAAGCATGCTGCAAACAGCCCTTTACAGGCTCGCTCTCCTCACTCTTGCTGTGACAAAGTTACAGCTGGAACTCGGGTAAAGAACAAAAGGAAAAAAAAAAAATACAAGCTGCCCCCTCCAGAGGAGCTTTCTCTTCCAGCAAAACATTACCCCCACCAGGGTTGGGGACAACAGGTGAAGTCACGTATGAAGGCTTGAACTCGACTGCCCAGAAGAGCCCAGGCAGAATAGCATGGGAGCCTGTGCCGCACACGCATCAGTCAGCCTAGCACTGCCTCTTTGCAACGTGCCTTGGGTGTGCAAAAGGAGAGCAAACAAACATCCAATAAACAACAGAGAACGCAGCCGACAGCTTAACCTTGCTCCTGCCTTCAGAAAAGCCAGACTGCTCTGTTTGCTCAGGACTCTCCTTTTACCTACATTCAATTTGAATGAGCCAGTGCAAACGCAAGGCCCCTCCGCTCCGGAGAACGGGATGCATTTATGCGAAACCCGAGCAGCATGCCTAATGCCCAGGCATCCTGTGCATTCCCAGGAGCTTTTATTACACGGCTGGCTTACGTTTCACCGCTGAGCCTCCGCCAGCACCCGCTGCCCTTCTGCAAGCCCTGGGACTTCAGGGCAACCTCCCATCCACACGCAGGCACCTGAGACACCACGAGCGTCCACAGGCACCCGGGGACGCTCGGACCGATGGGACTGTTGAGTGAGCGGACTCTGCCTTGCTTCCATTTCCCTTTCAGTCAGCAACTTTCGGGACTGGGGAAGATGAGCACCAGACGTACCATGGTGTGTCCGCTTTATCCTGACAAGTGCCTGCTCTGTGGGCCTTTATTAGAAAGGGATTCATGAAAACGGACCCCCAGAGCCTGAATTCTTCCTTCACGTATAACATGAAATAAAAGCCTAATACAATCCCACTGTACAAAAAGCGTGTGATGTTATATAACATAATAACGTGTGCCTACCAGGCCACGGCCAACATCCCATCTGATTAAAACGACCTGCTCCCGGCAGTGATGGAGAACCGGTCTTCTCGGTACATTTAATTTTACATTTCCCCCTCACATATAGTTCATAATTGATTGAGTTGAAAAGGCACTACTGTTACACTGCTCATTTGTCTTGCTCCAAGTTGGCCCCGCTGTCTAACATGGTTTGGGAACGACACCTGCAGGGTCATGTTTTACTATGGGCCTTGGGACTCAGGCGTTCAGGACAGGTTCTGTCTGGGACCGACCCCGACCTTCTCCTGCAAGCTCTGTGTTTAGATAACATGTATCTGGGATGTATCGGGGAGCTCTTCCTGTGACTTGTGTTATAGGGACTGAGATCACCGAGGCTGCCAGAGGCACCAGGAGGGTGGCAAGCACCGCACAGGGAACATTGCATTAATGGGGCCACTGTGGTCCAAGGAACTGTGCTCCGATCGGCGGGTCAAGCAACAATGGGATCACTGTACTGAGGGCTTCTGCAGATCTCTGGAAAGTCATGCTAATCACACTCACAAGAGATTGATGTATGAAACAGATGGTAATTTATAGGGTAAAATTTGCCCAATAAATAATGTATGACAAGAGCAGGGTCTTTCAAAGGACCAGAATTTTCACATCGACCCAGCAAGCTTGACCCACTTCTCTGCCTTTTCTCCTAGATTTGAGATCGCAGGGGGTGGGTTATTATTACTTGGGATTTCTGTTGTAGGGGATGACATTCTTAAGAAGAAAGAAAAAAATAAATCTAGTACAAAAGCAAGTACAACATTTGTTACAGGGCAACATTACCTTCTATGAACATAAATATCAAGTTATGGAAGTCTCGCCCAATAAGGCAAGGAGAAATTAAAAGTATGACCAAAAGGGTTTTTTTTTTTTTTTAATTTTTTTTTTCAACGTTTATTTATTTTTGGGACAGGGAGAGACAGAGCATGAACGGGGAAGGGTCAGAGAGAGAGGGAGACAGAGAGTCGGAAACAGGCTCCAGGCTCCGAGCCATCAGCCCAGAGCCCGATGCGGGGCTCGAACTCACAGACCGCAAGATCGTGACCTGGCTGAAGTCGTACGCTTAACCGACTGCGCCACCCAGGCGCCCCCTTTTTTTTTTTTTTAATTTTTTTTTTCAAGGGTTTTTTTTTTTTTTAAATGAACATTTCATAGATCACAAAGGTAAAATTTAGTAAGTTGGGAGACTCAACAATAGGCCAAAACTATTCACATTCAATTTCTAATCCTAGCACAGAGAGTCAAAACCATTAGTATAAGACTACGAAGCATGAGTGGCGATGGGAACGAGACACAGGTACGCATGTTAGCACCAATGATTAGGAAAGAAAAGATTTGGGCAAACATTCCAACCCACATTTCCATATGGGATTTATGATTATGATCACTCATGGATAGCCTAAAAAATTGGAGGATACCTTCCAACATTTGGGCGAATATGGAAATGTCTGGGAGGCAGTGAGGACTATAAATACCAGTTCAAAAACACTTTCTAGAAAATTCTCGGGATTGATCAATTCACTTATCCATTCATTTCTTCACATACCATTTCGCAACTGCCTCCCATGGGCCATATTCCTTGTTGGCCATCAGGGGACACAGAAACGAGGAATAGATCATTCCTTCTGACCAGATGGGGCTAATGATCTTAGAACTCAGGATGCCTTTCCTCATTTCCCAAAGGAATACTTCGGCCAAAGTCCCAGAAAATGACATTGCAGGACTCCCCCATCAGGAATATCCCGTGGTTCTAACACCTGAACTCAGTCTTCCCAAACACCTTGGGGAGAGAATCCGAGAAAACACCAAGGATGATTGGTCCCTGAACTACCAGCAGGAACTGTAAATAATTGGCTGTCTCCTTCACCTTCTGGTATCAGACTGTGGATTGGTTAGGTGGCAAAAGAGACTGTGCAGATGCGACTGCAGTAAGGTTATTAATGTCACACTATAACTCAGCTTGTCTTATACTAGGAAGATAGTCCTGGATGGCCTGAGTGGGTCCAATGGAAGTACTTAAGCACTAAAGGGCAAAGGAGAAAATGGAAGAGGACGTTAGAGACTCAAAGCCTGAGGAGGATTCAGTGTAGCATTGTTGGCTTGAAGAAGAAGGGGGCACAAATCAGAAAAAATGTAGACCCCAGTCCTACAGATGCAAAGAACGGACTTTTGCCAACAAACTGGAAGCTTGAAGGAGTACCCATGCTCTACGGGCTGAGGGCCACAGTCCTGGCTGACACCTTGAATTTAGCCAGGTAAGACCCTAAGCGAGCCATGGCATGCAGAACCTCTGACATAGAAATACAATTTGTGAGAAAATAAATGGGGACGTGTGAAGTCACTGTGTAATTTGTTACACAGCAGACCTCTGATGAGCCAGCTATGCCTGTGGCTTAGGTGGGTGATCTTCTACAAACTAATCAATCCCCTTTGCAGACTGTCTCCATTCATTTGGCTCATCCTCGGGGAGAGTGATCCCTACCGGTGCCACAGATGTCACTGCACAGACAAGCCAAGCCCAGAGAGATGCTAGGTCAGCACAGGGACACCCGAGGAGTGGGAACAGGCTTCTAGGACTGATGGAGGGGAGGGGGAAGCATGCTGCAAACAAGTGCCAGATATTGTGTTAGCTTCTGGGGACTCGGAGACAAGAAAAGCAGGATCTTTGCCTTCAAGGGTGTTATAATAGATTGAAGGAGATGGGGCAAGTAAGTAAAAGAAAACACAGAACTGAGATGCCAGGAGCAGAGAATAAAGTCATCCCTTCCATTTGGAGGCACGGGGCTGGGAGGTGGGGGACCCTGAGCCACAGATGTTGTGAATATCCAAGCTACCACCTTTGTATAGGCACTATACACCTAGACGAAAGATCAATTACTACCAAAATATAAACATGCTATCTCTATTTATCCATCTATCTATATCATCCATCCATCCATCCATCCATCCATCCATCCATCTACCTACCTACCGACCCACTTGTCTATCAATCATCCATCTATCTATCCATCCATCCATCCATCCCTCTATCTATCCACCCATCTATGTAACCATCTATCCATCCCAATATCTATTTATCTATCTATCTATCTATCTACCATCTACCTACCTACCTACATACCTACCTATCTTTACAGACAGGATCCAGCCCTAAATATGCATGACCATGCTTATCTCACCTTGCATCTTTGCAACCACATGGGATTCTCTCTTTATCAAAAATGTTGACATGGTGTTCACTTTGGATTTTGTCACAGCCATTTTGATTTTTTTTTTTTTTTTTGCATAGTGTGTCAAAATATTGTTCATCTTGGCAAGGCATTTTGTGGCACCCTCGTACATTTTGCGCACCAGCCGACTACATCACTTAGCTTACCCTAATAAAGACCAAGCCGAGTGGACCAGGCAGTGGGGGGGTGGGGGGGTGGGGTGTCAGGCAGGGACAGGAATTAGTTCAAGTCCAGCGTGGCTCATTCTGACATAGCTCAACAGTAAAATCGTTTGCTGTGTGAACTGAAGCTTTCTAATTCTGGGCCTACACGAACATCTGTCTGATTTCTATCCAGTCTTAACATCGAGTCCAAGATTCCCAGGTTTCAAAAGATTTACAAATGTTCAGTTTGATTTTCTTTAGGCCTATTCAAAGTATTAACCTGCTTTCCTATTAAATTTGAATAATTTCAATCCAGAA
Organism: Herpailurus yagouaroundi; assembly: GCF_014898765.1. Taxonomy (NCBI): domain Eukaryota; kingdom Metazoa; phylum Chordata; class Mammalia; order Carnivora; family Felidae; genus Herpailurus; species Herpailurus yagouaroundi. The sequence goes on from NW_024420331.1 coordinate 1,179,050, forward strand.
AATCGACAGAGCTCCCTTTGTGAAAATCAAACCGAACTAGGAGGAAAGTTGAACTGAATTTAAGGCTATGGTTACACTCAGGAACAGCAAAATCAGAGTTTTTCTGTATTCTTAGCATAATGAGGTCAAGCTACTTCCCCAAGTTCACACAGGTGGTTCATGCAGCTTTCCGGAACCACCAACTGACCTGTGTGCGCAGGTTACCCAGTGATCACAGAACCCTCTGTTCCTCCTTTGAAGCACTATCATTTTTGTGGGTCTCATTTTCTGCTTTCATAAAAGCAGAACATTGGTCTCCAAAATGGTGCTCAAAGGGAACTCTGAGTTTCCCAGTGGCCGACTCCGTATTTAATTGTATCATTTTTACAATAAGGAGGATTCTTTTTCCCTCCAGTTCTAAAAATAGCAGGGGACCACACAGTTTTGGCTTTGGATTATCGACAGAACAATTTGTCCCATTGGCTTTTTGGCTTTGTTTAGTTGGGAGATATTATTTCATTGTCAGGTTGATGTTGGTTCCTTCTAGCTGTGAGTGGGCTTAACACAAAAGGTGTTCTCAGGGCCAATTTAAACCAGCAGGTAGAAATTGTTACACATCTGAATCAAAATAGAGAGGAAAAGTATATGCCACTTGCTTTGATAAACTGCCACCATGTATTATCTGGGACTGAGATTTTTAAAAATCAAACACTTTGTAGAGTTTAAGCAATCAGCATCTGATTAGTACTTAATGACTCTTAAGGGCTCCACAATAATTAAAATGCAAAGAAGGGAACAGAATGTCATGAGAGTTTGCATTTTTAAATACTCAGGTGAAAGCAAGGGAAATGTAACATTCTTTCTGCAAAATGAATTATTTCCTTTCTCCTAAGCACTCACTTACACCTCCAATAATTCAGAACACACCAGCTTGCCCCGGGAAAACAGGAAGTTGAGCATATTGCAATTATACACATGACTCTACAAATCCAAGGCTAACTTCTACGTTTCCAACCCGAGGAATACCAAAACAGACTGAAACTGTCCTGTGACTGTACAATTATCTGGTGAGGCAGTAGGAAGAGCTAACCCACCAGGTCTGGTTTCCCAATGGCATCTCTATGACTTCATGGCGCCTCGTGGTCATGGGCGGATCCTTCCAGTAACTGCTTCTCAGATCCCATGGTGCTCTGGGACTGATGTCCTTATTTATTCAGACATGGACATTTTCGAACTCTTGATCTCGCTTTCCTTCTCTGAGAAAGAGCCTCAAACCCAAATGAATGAAAGGCCAGCTCTGTCAGCATGGGGCGAAGAGGGGGCATTTTCCTAGGAGTCTTTTCAAATTCTTTTAACCATTTGCAGGCCCAAGTTCACAGCACCAGGAGTAAAACGCAATGGTCTAACCCAAAGTGTTATGTGAACCCAAGACACCAGCTTTGCAGCTTCATCGAGAATTGAACGTTAGAGGGTCATGGCAGGGATGGCCTCGAGATTGAAACAGAATCCTAGAAAGAATGATGGAGAAGGGGCTAGGAGGGGTTGACATGCTTGTGGTGGGCTCAAGGACAGAGGGCCTGTGAGCCCAGGGTGTGGTTCTCACTCCAGGCCATGCACTACGAATCCTGTAGGAAGCATTAAGAATATTCACGCCTTGTCCCGCCCCAGAGAGACTGACATAATTGGTCTAGGCTGGATCCTGGGCATCAGGTGTTACTAACATCCAAACAAGGTTGGGAAACACCAGTGTAAGTCTGACAGATTTCCAGCAATTTCCAGAAGTCACCATATTTTTTTGTATTTGTATCTTGTATTTGTATACCAAATACCAAGACGTTGTATGCGATGGAAGATAATTTAAGCATAAAGACAGAAGACCCAAATCAAATCAAGAAACTGATGGAGTCCACGCTTCTCATTGGTCAGTACCAGAGACACTGAGTGGCTGAATCTTCTCCACAGAGAAGTAGGGCTCTTTCTGGAAGTATCTCAGCATCTATCACAGGCCACCACTCCCCAGTTATTCTTATCTTGGATTGTACGATGAAACGCGGCATGGCCGCCCACATACGATATTGTTTATCTTAAAAAGTTTTTGTGTATCTCCCAAATAATGCATGGGATAACACCCTTTATTAAAAATATGTCCCACATATTGCATGGGCCAGACTAGTGCCAAAAAGCATTATTTGTTATTCATCTCAAATTCAAGTTCACTACGCATCCTGTAATTTTATTCACTACATCCAGGCGGGACCTGAACTCCTATTTTCGCTTAAGCTGTTATCGCAGGCATATATATCGATCTCATGTGGCATTGACTATGCTAAGCATTTAGCATACCGAAGCACCCTTCAGCGTCCCAGAGACCACATATGAAGACTGAGCCAGGAAGATCTCTTTACCTGAAGGCCCGACAGCTCGCCTTCCTCCTGTGGAGTAGGCACAGGTTAATTGCGGGGTCCTAGGCATGCGCACCAACTCAATCACTTCCTTGCACCTTGCAATGAAAAGTGAGTCTTTCTTAGTCACTTTCTTAGTCACTGCCCCGCTAAAAAGGGAGTTTGGTTTCTTTTTGATTCCAATGAGAACGAATGAGAATCAAGAAAGGCTCTACAGAGCACGAAGCCGGTGCCTGGCACATAAAGGCTTGTAATCGCCATGGTCATGACTACTTAACAAGCTGATTTCACTGAGCTCTTTGTCATACTCCTATTAAAATGGAACCAAAACAAAGTCTTAATACAGGAATTTCAGACTCAGCTCTTCAACCTACACATAGGTTCATTCAGAAAATAATATTTAATTAGAGACATTGCTCCCCAATTTCCTATGCCTCCCCCTCCCCCACTCTTGTCATTCCACGTGTGTCTCAAACATGTTATCTTGGCCTGCCACAATTATCAGATGTAACCATCACCATATGATCTGGCTGTGCCTTGGTGGGGACCAGGGACATCAGGTGATGGGACACAGGGAGCTAATTCATCATTGTAATTATTTGCAATCTACATGTTATTTAGAGGACGTATACAAAGAGGCAAAGATGATTAAAAAAAAAAAATCACCAAAATAGGTATAAGGTGCAAAATTCAAAGCAAAGGGGGCGACTGGGTGGCTTGGTTGTTTGGGCTTCCAACTTTGGCTCTGGTCATGATCTCGCAGTTTATGGGTTCAAGCCCTGCGTCTGGCTCTGTGCTGACAGCTTGGAGCCTGGAGCCTGCTTCAGATCCTGTGTCTCTGTCTCTCTCTGCCCCTCCCCTGCTTGAGCTCATTCTCTCTCTCTCTCTCTCTCTCTCTCTCTCTCTCTCTCTCTCTCTCTCAAAAATAAACATTAAAAAAAATTTCAAAAACATTCAAAGCAAAGCAAAGGAGATCATTTTGCAAGAAAACCTAAGCTGAGGACAGCCGTGGCTATCTAGTGGGAAACTGCCCGGCATTTGAGGCAAAAAGGGACACTCATTCTATAACCAAGTTCCCTGTCTAATACCAGTGAACACACCATCAGGACAGAGAAATCCCACCGGGCAAGAAGATTCATGCATCACCTGGCTCCCCAGAGAACATAGTAGACTGGATCTGTTTTTGTATTTTCCTAATCATACAGAAGAATTCTGGGTTCCAAATATTCCTTTCTTTTTTTAAATTGTGTTTTAGTTGAGAGAGAGAGAGAGAGAGAGAGAGAGAGAGTGCAAGCTGCAGAGGGGGGCAGAGGAAGAGACAGAATCTTAAGCAGGCTCCAGGCGCAGCAACAAGCCCCACTGGGGGCAGGGGAACGGGGGATACTCCACCTCAGGACCCAGAGATCATGACCTGAGCCAAAATCAAGAGTCCAACACTTAACTGACAGAGACACCGAGGTGGCCCTCTTTGACTTTTTAAGCAGGCTCCACCCTGGGCGTGGAGGTTGAACTCACCCCAAGATCCAGACCTGAGCTGAGATCGAAAGTCCAAAGCTTATCGGACTGAGCCACCCAGGCGCCAACCAAATATTTTTAAGGATACAATCCCTGAAGACAAAGCAATCAAGAAACATATTAAGGAAACATGTTTGGGTTCTAGCAATTGTAGAAATGACCGGGTGTCTGGCTGTCTAAAACTTGAACAATTCTTATTACAGCCCAAAGGCCAAAGGAAACTTTCCTTATTCTCACCTAACACCTTTGTCATGTACACTTGGAACATTTTGCAAGCGTCTCCCAGAAACCTCACCTTTTCAAATGACTCGATGTTCCTAGCACAAGGGATGAGGGCCTGAGAGAGGTGCTGCCCTGGGGCCACACTGGGCTCCCACAGCACTGCCCCCAAGCAAGGACTCCTGCCTCCACCACAAGGCCAAGCCCGAGGGCAGAGAGTCCCTGCAGTCCCGGACTACTGCTGGGAGCTCCCAGCGTGAAGGAGCTACAAAACTTCCCCGGTACTACACGTATGAACAAAGGCACCAAAGTGAAGCAAGTTCCCTATGGGCACGTGAATTATGTTAGCCGATATGGATTTTCTTTTCTTTAAAACAGGAACATTACAAGGAGAAAAAGAGCATTTGCTCAATACTAGAAAACTTTTTCACATGCAGAACGTCAAGCCAATCCAAAATAGACCAATTAAGACTCACAGAGGAGGCAAAAATTACATATAATATGTAAGATACAGGAGGAAAAGCAATACTCTGAATTGATGATTTAGTTTACTAACAACGACTGAGTCTAAACTCTTTAAAATAGTAACAAGACACGGAGTGCCTGGATGGCTCAGTTGGTTGAGCGTCGAACATTGGCTCAGCTCATGATTTTGAGGCTCCTGAGTTCAAGCCCTCCATCGGGCTCTGTGCTGTCAGTGCAAAGCCCACTTCAGATCCCTCTCTCCTCTCCCTCTCTCTGAAAAATACATTTTAAAAAATTCTGAGAACTTCTAAACATTCTGTTCTTCTCCCAAGGATTGGGGCAGGTAGGGGCATCAAAAAGCAAGGTTGTATATTTCCATATTGTTTCACCTCCACCTGGGTTAAGAATGATGAGGGAGCATAAGGCAAGCTGAAGGCCAAGGACAAGCCTGCCCAGGTGGGATGGGTGTGATATTCCTCAGGCACTCCTGGCTGCCCAAGAACAAAGGAAAGAAAAGAAAACAAATGGCTAAACTGATAAGAGTCTCTGGTTTACAAATATCTTAGTAATATAACAAGAAAAGGGCAATCTTATCAATAGCTTAATCTCCAGGAACTCCCTATGATAATGCTTAACTCCTTAATGATAATGCTTTCCTAGAGGGAAAAACAGCTTTAGCTTGACAATAGCTAGGCCTCCAGTATCCTGGGAGTCTTCATTAGTGCATGGAAATCCCTTGAAGAAACTTCCTCTTGACTTTATCTCCCCCAACTCCACAGTATATAACCAGTCCCTCCTCACAACCCCAGAGCAACTCTTTCTGCCCATGGGCCCTGTCCCTGTGCTTTAATAAAATCACCTTTTTGCACCAAAGATGTCTCAAGAGTTTTCTTTCTTGGCCATCGGCTCCGAATCCCTACCACTGCTCTGAAAGCACATCAAGAACAAGCCACGGTCTCGAAAAAGCAAAGGCCCAGTCTGTGGACGCCCACAGTGTTCTCGTACCTGCTCTTCGATTATGCTCCCACCTTGGCATCTTCCCAGATCGCACCGCAATCAGATAGAGGATGAACACAGAAGGGGCCACCCCACAAGGCCAGGGGCAGGACGCCCACCTTGCTCTCTGGGCCGGGCTGGTGCCCTTGGTGGTTGATGCTCAGAACTGCAGCCCCCTCAGGGGATTCTGCAGCAAGGCGTCCCTTGCTGTTGACGCAAGGCTCTCCTTTCACTTGGCCAAGGCACTCGCAGCCCCTTCAACAGTCAGCCCAAGAGGCACTGGCTCACAGCCCTTCTGGAATGCCAGTCTCAACCCAGTGCCCTAGGACGGGCCCCCACAGCCCTTTCAGGATTCCTTCAATGCAGTCAAAGCCACTGGCACGCTCCACTTAGAGGTGTGCCCGTCAGAGTCGATGCCCCCTCCTGCATCCATTGGAACAGGGACTGTGTCACTTTTGCTTGATGTCATATTTCTTTTTTTTTTTTTTTAATTTTTTTTTCAACGTTTTTTATTTATTTTTGGGACAGAGAGAGACAGAGCATGAACGGGGGAGGGGCAGAGAGAGAGGGAGACACAGAATCGGAAGCAGGCTCCAGGCTCTGAGCCATCAGCCCAGAGCCCGACGCAGGGCTCGAACTCACGGACCGCGAGATCGTGACCTGGCTGAAGTCGGACGCTTAACCGACTGCGCCACCCAGGCGCCCCAGCTTCATGTCATATTTCTTGATCTGACATACAATCTGGCCCATAGGGACACCCTGGGTGGGTGTGTTCACATCTAGGGACTCCACCATTTCTGATAGATGGATAAATGCAAGAACATTGCTAATGCCAGGGTTAATTTATATCATTTCACCTCTCTTCTGGACAATTGCCATAGCCTCTAGATTCTGGAACTAGTCTCTGAGCACTCCAGTCCGCCCTCTGCACTGCCAGTAGAGTTTGGTTTTCCTAACATAATCCAGTCCGATTTTCTCCCCTGCTCGATCCTACCTGCCACCAAAACCCTGCGGGACACAGTTAGGGTCCCTGATTCTGGTGTAGGACTTTCTCCATCACGCAGCCTCACCTTTGGATTAATGTCGCCTGGCACCCAGGTCCCAACGCTATGTCGACCTTCGCTAACTTCTGCTACAGCCCTTACGAGGCTGGACATAATCTTTACCTTGATAGAAATGTCCTCACCCCTTCTTGGCCTGGCAAGCCCCACCCAAGCCTTGCCTGGCCAGCACACAAGTTCTCCTAAAACCCACAGTTAGTAGATCTCTGCCCTGACTCTCTACAGTTCTCTCTCACAACACCAAGTAAGACCGTTACTTATTTATTTGTGAATCTGAGCTTCTGAGGGCGATACGGTGTTTAGTTATCTCTGTTTCCAGGGCTGGGTACAGAGCCTGCCGCGTGCAGCTATTGAATGAATGAGTGAGTGCGCAAATGAAAACCAGGAATGACTTAGGGAGGAGGAAATGTAGCAGAAAATAGGAAAATGAAGCAGAAAATAATGCAGTGGGAAATAAGACGGGGCAAAGGCAGGAGGAATGAGGTGGAAAGCTTAGGAAAAGACCAGCAAACTCCTGGCGCTCGCCTGCCTGAGTCCTCAGCTCAACGGCTGCCGGTCCCTTCCCCGAGGTGGCAAGGGCAGTCATCCCCCATCTGTACTGGCCTCATGGAACGGGGTCAACCAGGTGAACTCTGAAGAATAGAGGAGGAGATGGGGGCACATACCGCCGATGAAGCTGGGAGCATACAATGAGAACCAGAGACAGGTCCAGACGGAGGACAGCAAGAAGGTCCCAGAACCCAGGAAACACAGCCAAGGAATGAAGGAAAAGCAGGAGCAAAATGGAAGCCAAGGGTACTGAAGAAAGCAAGCTCACTATTTCACAGCTGCCTGTCCCTACCACAATGGGACCAGGAACCAAAACCAAGAGAGACATGAAGAGAGCTCTGGCTTGTTTGCAAAACCATTTCCCAAATGACCTCATCAACCCCTCCAACACGAACCATTGTCACACATATTTCAGAGCTGACAGACCACGGCCGAGAGGCATGTCTTGTCCAAGGCCCCATCGAACAAAACTGTAGGGCTCTGACTGAAACCTAGGCTTTCTGTCCCAAATGTCGTGCTTCTTCTACCCCGCCTTAACTCCCACAAGAAGTCTCAGCATCAAGAAGCTACAGAGAAAGGCAAAGAACGCTTCAGCCCGGGCAAGTGTTTCAAGTGGGCCACCATCTCCGGGGTTCTGCTTCCTGTCTATCCCCTTGAACTAAGTCTAGAGGCTGCAAGCCACAAATCCACTGTCACACGGGCTGCTTGCAAAGATACGGAATCACAGTAAGGGCCCTATCTCAGTAGAACACCTGCTACAGGCAAGACGACTCTAGAACAGGACTAGTGGAGCTGAAAGCCGACTTCACGAACAGCTTCCTGGCCTGGGGGGAGTGATAGAGGGAGGGAGGGGAGGAGGGAGGAAGAATCAGCTAATCAATGAGAAACTCTATAGTTCAAGGAGTTTCCAACCAAGGAATCTTCTGTGAGCCTCCCTAACCCAGTCTTTGCTACTTTATAATTGAGGCATCGAGATTCCAAACTGGCTTCTCCCTTTTGGAAGAGAACTTTGGATAACAGTGTAAGTGTATGTGTATTAACCAGGTTCCTGGCTTCCGTGAACTTGGTGCTTGAACATCTGCGCTATATACATGTGCCAGACACTCCTTGATTGGACAAACCAGCCACAGGCAGGACTCACTGCGCCTCTGCCTTCTTCCTCCCTCGTAGTCTGTATGTAATCCTCCCAAGGAGTGCTCCTCCAGGCAGCACACTTCAAATGCAATCCAACCAAAACAAGGCCCACGCCCCTAACCACCTCTTCTATGTAGCTCTCACACACGGGGCCATTATTCTCGTGCCATGATCACCCCAAGATGAAGTTGGAGAAAACTACAGACAGCCATGTGCCGAAATGGGTTCAAATTATTCAAGCTGTCAGTCCTAAGATGGTGTGCCCGGCCTCACCCAGTCCTTCCTAGAAAAAACACAATAAAGTCTCTGGCCACAGTTCACCTGCTCTTTCTACCTCTTGGCTAACCCTGGTGCTTCCTCACGTGGCCCAAAATGGCATGGCAGGGCCCCTTCTTCTTAGCAACGGCGAGTCCTAACGTACCTGTTCAATGGCGATCACCTCCTGATCTATTACCCTGAATATACCTCAAATTTTCTATTAACACCATTCATTTTAGAATTCTGTGTATGTGGGGAAGGGGGGGGAAGGTGAGGTGGAGGGTCTCATTCTCTAGGTATCTTGAGGGAAAATGGAGGTTCCATTTTTCCCTTGATCTGTAAACATACAAGTTCCCAACACTGCACACACGCCAAATAGAAACAAGTGAGGCTCCTTCTGGGCCACAATGAACCTGCCACACAGATATTTCAATGGGACTTGTCTGCTGACCGCATTCTGAAGTGTTTTCTATCACCTGATATGCTCTCATGCTTCCAACCGTGTGGAGCGAAGGCCAAGGACATCACCTTCCTCTCCACTTGCAAGATGCCATTTTCGGGGCTGTCATGCTGACAGCTTGTCACTTCACTCCCTACAGAGGCTGTCAAGTTCTTCCTTAAAAAAACACACACCACAACAATGGCATGCAGCACGTCACAGTGACTCAAACGTCGGCTGTCTGAATAGTTTCCTGGGCCAGATGACAGCCATGACACATCCAGATAATTGCATGTGGGGTGCACACCGGATGGCGCAATACGGCCTCGGGAAGACGTGAGCCCCATGGCTAAGGTACTATGACGTCCACAGTCTGCGGTGTGGTCACTGCTAATTCCGATGTCCGTGGAGGCCCATATATCCCACGACTGAAAGGGAAACGCAGCTATCTAGCCAATACTTCACACACTGCCTGTGAAACTGTAATATTGCATCAAGGCAAGTGTTTTTAAAGAATAAGCTATTCTACCAGTAGAAATGTAGTTTAGAATTATGAGACTATAAGTTAGGATAAAGAACGTTTCCAGGTGAGAAGCTTTTCTGGTAATACTTTGAGAGACCCAGAGAAGATTAAGATTGCCTACATGAGTGGGAAGAAAATAAATGGTCAGATTTCTCTTAAATACTAATTTCATCGAGTCTGCTTTGCTATGTGCAGCGGGTTGAAATGTGAACCATAAGATGTATCAAAGTTCCAATTCCTAGTACCCGAAGATGGTGAACTTATCTGAAAGAGGGATATTTGGATATATAATTAAGTTTCAGATCTCGAGATGGGAAACTCCTGGATTATCTGACTGGGCCCTAAATTCAGTGACAGGTGTCCCTATAAAAAGAAAAGGCAGAGACAGGAAAAACGCACAAGGGAAGGGTATGTAGAAGACAGATCCAGAAACCGGAATCATGTTTACCTAAGAGGAAAGATTCCTGGAGCCCCCATAAGAAGAAGAGGTTTGGCAGTTTCTAACCCCTAGAAACTTCACAGGGAGAGTGACCCTGCCACCATCTTGATTTTAGACTTAGGCCCTCCAGAATTGTGAGAGAATACCTTTCTATCATTTTAAACCAACCACTTGGTAACAGACACCATTGTAAACTAATATTCTGTTACATGTACATCCAAAGTCCATAAGCACAAATAATAATGCCAAAAGGTGTCCCCATCGAAAACTAGTTGACATTCACCGTGTTCAACTACTGCACCAAGCTCTCGCTCCTACAGTCAGAAAAAACCAAAGGATCAGATCTTATGGGACACCAAATAGAAAGGCAGGATCATTGTTCTCAGCAAAGACTGGGGTTTCATCTGCCTGTTCTTCTGTATGAAGGAAAGCCTGTCCCTGTGACTTCTAAATTATCGCATGCAGTTGATGTCAACATCAGCCTGGAATCCTTCCAGAGCTGGTGGACCCATTTTTCCCCATGACAATTTTATTTTATTGCTTATATATTGTATAGGGAAGATGTCTTTAATGTTCCAACTGAACTTCCACTGCTCTGGCTATTTGTAAAAGCCATCTCTTAACCAAGACATAAATATTCTTTACAATTACCTTACATGTTAGAGTCAGAAAAATGCCACGTCAGGATTACACTCTCACAGAGTTAAAGAAAGAGTTGCTTTCCATTATTTTGGGAGACGAGGCTATTAAACTCAACTATTCCATTGCATTAACTTTTTCCCCCCCAGAGGGACTCCACGTTCCTTTAAATCACTCTGAGGTGACAAAACTAGAGTAACGTTCAGTGACTTTGGTGATCGTTCTCCAAAGCCCCAGAGCTCCGCTCAGGTCTCCAGACTTCAAAATACTTACTGGTTTCTTCTTTACATGACTTAATATGTGAGCAAAAGAGCCATAAAATAGAAGATGATACAAGCGCCTGTGTTGCCCTCTAATGATTACAAAATAAATGAACATATAAAGCAGAACTGTATGAGAAATGAATGATATTGGGGCGCCTGGGTGGCTCAGTCAGTTGCACGTCTGACTTCGGCTCAGGTTATGATCTGGCGGTTCATGAGTCTGAGCCCCGCATCGGGCTCTGTGCTGACAGCTCAGAGCCTGGAGCCTGCTTCAGATTCTGGGTCTCCCTCTCTCTCTGCCCCTCCCCCACTACAACTCTGTCTCTCTCTCAAAAATAAATAAACCTTAAAAAAATTAGAAAAAAGTAAAAAAAGAAAAGAATATTGACAGAGCAATAAACTAATTCTTAAATATACTTATTTCCTGAAATTGCTGTTAAAAGATATGGTCACTTTCTCTATGGAAGACTATGCAGCATGCACAAAGGATTTGGCAACCATGGGGCACCTGGGTGGCTCAGTCAGTTGAGCATCTGACTTCCACTCAGGTCATGAGCTCATGGTTCATGAGTTTGAGCCCCGCAATGGGCTCTGTGCTGACAGCATGGAGACTACTTGGGATTTTCTTTCTTTCTTTCTTTCTTTCTTTCTTTCTTTCTTTCTTTCTTTCTTTCTTTCTTTCTTTCTTCTTCTTCTTCTTCTTCTTCTTCTTCTCTCTCTCTCTCTCTCTCTCTCTGCCCCTACCCTGCCTGTACTCTCTCAAAAATAAATAAGCAATTAAAACAAATTTGGCAGAGGCATAACAATACCAGACTTCAAGGTATCCCACAAAGCTGTAATCATCAAGACAGTATGGTAGTGGCACAAGAACAGACACTCAGATCAATGGAACAGAATAGAGAACCCAGAAGTGGACCACGAATGTATGGCCAACTCATCTTTGACAAAGCAGGAAAGAATATCCAATGGAATAAAGACAGTCTCTTCAGCAAGTGGTGCTGGGAAAACTGGACAGCGAAATGCACAAGAATGAACCTGGACCACTTTCTTACCCCATACACAAAAATAAACTCAAAATGGATGAAAGACCTAAAGGTAAGACAGGAAGCCATCAAAATCCTCGAGGAGAAAGCAGGCAAGAACCTCTTTGACCTTGGCCACAGCAACTTCTTACTCAACACGTCTCCAGAGGCAAGGGAAACAAAAGCAAAAATGAACTACTGGGACCTCATCAAAATAAAAAGCTTTTGCATTGAGAAGGAAACAATCAGAAAAACTAAAAGGCAACCGACAGAATGGGAGAAGATATTTGCAAATGACATATCAGATAAAGGGTTAGTATCCAAAATCTACAAAGAACTTATCAAACTCAACACCCAAAAAACAAATAATCCAATGAAGAAATGGGCAAAAGACATGAACAGACAATTCTCCAAAGAAGACATCCAGATGGCCAACCGACCCATGAAAAAATGCTCGACATCACTCATCATCAGGGAAACACAAATCAAAACCACCATGAGATACTACCTTACACCTGTCAGAATGGCTAACATTCACAACTCAGGCAACAACAGATGTTGGCGAGGATGCGGAGAAAGAAGATCCCTTTTGCATTGTTGGTGGCAGTGCAAGCTGGTGCAGCCATTCTGGAAAACAGGATGGAGGTTCCTCAAAAAACTAAAAATAGAACGACCCTACGACCCAGCAGTTGCACTACTAGGTATTTATCCACGGGATACAGGTGTGCTATTTGAAAGGGACACATGCACCCCCATGTTTATAACAGCACTATCAACAATAGCCAAAGTATGGAAAGAGCCCAAATCTCTATCGATGGAGGAATGGAGAAAGAAGATGTGGTGTGTATATATATATACAGTGGAGTATTACTCGGCAATCAAAACGAATGAAATCTTGCCATTTGCAACTATGTGGATGGAACTGGATGATATTATGCTAAGTGAAATGAGTCAGTGTGAGAAAGACAAAAATCATATGACTTCACTCATCTGAGGACTTTAAGAGACAAAACAGATGAACATAAGGGAAACAAAAATAACATAAAAGCAGGGAGGGGGACAAAACAGAAGAGACTCATAAATATGGAGAACAAACTGAGGGTTATGGGAGGGTTGTGGGAGGGGAGATGGGCTAAATGGGGAAGGGGCACTAAGGCATCTACTCCTGAAATCATTGTTGCACTGTATGCGAACGAATTTCGATGTAAATTTTAAAAAATAAAAAATAAAATTAAAAACAATCTACCAAATTTGGCAACCAACCAGTTTTTAACTAGCAAAGCAATGTCAGAAAGGAACCTGGGCAAGATGGTCATGTAACACCAGTTTCGGTCATGGGAAGGTGAAAAGGAATTTCTCTCAGTTGCCTACATGACTACTCTTACCCTCTCTCCCCACCTTTAACTGAAACATACATGACAATTTGTGACTACACTTAAAGACTAAAAATACTGGCAACCAATAGTGACTAAGACTTGTACACAATTGGAATATGCAGAAATGGGTGATGACACAGGAATCTTTCTTTCATTTTTTTCTGCATGTTTAATTTTGATATAAAAAATGAGACTGAAAACATCAGGCTTGCCAATGTACATACATGGATGGTTGCCCTCCATGAAACCAGCCCCATATGTCCAAATAAACCATATGTTATTACTTCCAACTCATTTTACAGAGGAGGCCAATGTTTTGCAAAATTTTATAGCAAGTGGGATTTGGTCTCCATGCCCCTTAGTCCCAGTCAGATTCAGAATACAATGACATGAACTCACTCATACTTGAGTAACAAATACCAAACGTGGTATATACGTGGACCATTATTTTTACAACCTTTGCCAGGTAAACCACCCAGAAAAATAAAAATAAAGGCAAAAGCCAACATTGAATCATCAAAGTCTATTATCTAAATATAGAAAAGTAGCATTAAGCCAAACCATGAATATCACAAGGGGAAGCTTCAACAGGCTTCATAGAACCCCCGGCCTACAAATTCTATGATAGCCAGCAATACATGAAGTGGAGACTTTGATCGACATAAAGACATTTAGGTCTCCAGCCTTTCCCCCAACACATGGATTATAACCAGTTGCATAAGCAGAAGATAGAGAAGAACACAGCGGGGGGGGGCCCCCCCCCGTGGGCCGCGCCGGCCAGGATAAAGTTGACATAGGAATGGTTCTTGGAAAACAAAATGGTAGAAGGAGAAGGGTAATCAACTCTACAAGATGTATTATTTCCCATCAGATTAACTTCCACGTAATATTTATATTCTCTAATGGTTTAATGACAAAACACAAATCTACATACACACACACACACACACTTATATATATTTACATCTTCAAACGCAATATGCTAAATATTCATGAGTGAAGACTCTTAGGTGCCCTGGATTTTCTCCAGTTCGTTTTGTTCATCTCCATTTTTATACAGCTTCTTTAATTTCACAAATCCAAGGTCAAAAATCAACTCTGGGCTATTAATAGATCTACCAGCAATCACATTTATAGCATCATGGAAACAGACATCACATTCTCCCCATCCAACATTGATGATAGCTTCCAGCATTTTGTACCCTTGTTAGAAAAAATTTTTTTCACAGGCAGTGGCTCCCTTCAGGGCAAGCGTTGCAACATATTTTGCAATATTGTTGAAGTTAGAGAAGTAATGTCAATCCGGAAATCCAGTTAAATGTCATTAGGAATGGCAAGTCAGGTGAGGTAAAAATCAGATCATGAAAAACAGAACAAGCATGGGATACCTGGTGCTCTGAACATTTTGAGTAGACTTTCACCCACCTGTTCGTATAGACACCCAGCACTGAGTTTTTGAAGCCAGCCTTTTCTGCTTTGAGAACCATAATTAAATTCGCTTTCTCTATGTTTCACAATTTATTGCCTCCTTGAATTTCAATTATGGTCTGTAAAGACTGTCTCAGAGGCTCCCAATGACTGAACTCCAAAATTAATTATGAAAGGACGGGATTTAGAAAGGATGAGTAAAACCACCGTAAGAACAATTTGGGAGTCTTCGGGCAGAATTATAAAGTCCACGTACAATATGAGCACTTTTACTGTGCAATTCTGTAATGCGGAGATATGGAGTCACCAATATGGGAACTAATGCATTTCCTGTGTCAACAAATAGCACAGAAGAAAGTACAAAATAACATAGTCACTCTTCCAAATGTATAATTGTCTGTAGCATCCAAGACACCTGGACTTCCACTCACAAGCCATTTCTCCAGGCAGGAAATATTCCTACTAGACTCATGCTGGCCTTGGGGTCTGGGCGTATTCCTTGTCTACACACAGGAGAGGCTTGTGAGAAAAATCAGAAGTCGGTGCACTAACTACATTATCGGGGAAAGCATTAGTAAGTCAAAAATACCATCACAGCAGCATTATTACTAATAGCCAGGAAAATGGACACAACACATATATTCATAAAGTGGAGAATGGATCGACAAATCCAATGCAGCAACGAGAAAGAACACAGCGCAGAGACATGCGACAGCAGGTGTAAACCTCGAACACATTCTGCTAGGTAAAAGAAGGCAGTCACAAAGGACATCCTGGATGGTCCTATTTACGAAACCATTCCGAAAACGAAAAATCTACAGAGACAGGAAGGAGAGTGATAGTCGCCAGCACCACACGGAGGAACCAGGGTGAAATGGAAATGCACCAGAGATCTTAATCTGGATTACGCTGAGGTTTGCACAACTCGACCCATTTACTAAAACCCCACTGACTTATACACGAACCGTGGGTGACCTGTACACTTTGTGATTATACCTAAATGATGTTTAAAAAAAAATACAACTATGAAGGAGCACGGCCTTAAAGGACTAAGACAGGCTAAACGTGCTTCTTGAAGATCTTCCTTCAGAGGCGGTCTTCTGAGCTCAGGATGCACATCCGGTCCTGAAATACAGTTGCTTTCTTTCTATGCTCCCTATTCTGAGAGACATTGTAAATTCCCAAGTAAATGGCCAGGACCTGTGACCACCGCGGAAAGTGCATCAGCTACAGTTTCGTGAGATTTCACTTGCTGTGGTCAAGAGTGGACAGCATCCAATGCCATGACCACCTCTCCTGGATGTGGATAATCTGAACTGAAGACAGTTGTAATTCAGACCACAGAAGCTAAAGATCATGACCCAGTTCACATTTGTCTGGAAAAGGGGGATGATAGTACCTAACCAACAGTTGTTAGGATTAAATGAGGTACCAAATATACGAGACTCACTAAGAAGCAAGGCGGGGGACACAGAGCTCATTCAATATGTTCCTTAGTGCTTCTTTCTTCCTGCGAGCACAGTTAAATAATTTAAAAAAATTAAGAGCTAAGTTTTCCAATGAAAATGTTACTGATTTTTACCAATGATATAATGTAATTTCTTAAACCCATTACTGGAAAGGTATCTAGTGATTTAGAGGATATCACTGGAATTCCTTAGTATTATTCAAATACACAAATGACAGAAAAAGGAAAAAAATAAAAATCAATATCTATATCATATACACAGTATGCTACTAAATTGAACAAGAAAATTAACTGAATGGGGTGTCTGGCTGGCTCAGTCAGTAGAGCACAGGACTCTTAATCTCAGGGTTGGGAGTTCAAGTAAGTCCCACCTTGGGCATAGAGCCTATGAAAATAATAATAATAAACTGAAACAAAAGTGTAAAAAATAATTACAAATTCAGTTACGTTACAGCTTTTTAATGGCATGAGTGAGTTTTTCAATTGAATAGACATTATATCTTAGAGCAATTTCAGCTTCACAGCGAGATGGGAAAAAAAAAAAGAGATGTCACATAGCTTCCACTCAGCCCCTGAACAGCCTCTCCATCATCAGCATCGTGAGCAGAGAGCTACATTTCATGTGACCGATGACCCAACATTAACACATCATTATTAAACAACGTTCAAATGACTACGAGGGATCAATCCTTCTGCTGCACATTCCATGGACTTTGGCAAATGCATATTGTCACGTATCTACCGTCAAAGGATCATACGGAATAGCTTCCCCGACCTGAAGTCCCTTGCGCCTGACCTATTCATGTCTCTCTCACCCTCATACACCTGTAACCACTGATCATTTGACTCTCTCCATAGTTTTGCCTTTTCCAGAATGTAACGTAGCCAGAATCATAACGTATACAGCTTTTTTAGGTTTGTCTCTTTCACTCAGCAAGATCCGTTCAAAGTTCTTCCCTGTCATTTTCATACAGCTAACAATGTTCCCTTATAATGAGGTTATTTATAAAATTAGTCCTGAAAAAAAAAATAAAATTTTGTGTATCTTCAAAAACCCAGTAAATTCCAATGAAGTCAGTATTTCCTTTGAAATATTTAGAACTACTGAAGCCTACAGAGATAGTAACTCTGTGTTCTCTTATCCCGGCAGAGTGGGCTATAGATAAGATCATGACATTTGAGCAGAAATGATAACCTGTCTGGCCATGGCTTGAAAGAACCAGAACACGGCCAAACCTCAGAAATACTCACATAAGGAACCTTGGAACAAAAGGAAACAGACATGTAAATCATCAGAATGTTAACCTGTCTAGTTTAAACACAGTCCAGGTGTCCTTTACTGGGATGAAATCAGCCGCTTCTGGCCATACGTCACGTATGAAATTTCCAAAGACTCCAAGGAAAATCTTAAAAATCAGAAGGGTTGGAGAAAGATGGTGGGAAAAAAACAATTTCTTTCCCACAGAGATTTCCAGAAGAATGTTATTAGAGCTGAAACAAACCTTATAGGTGATTTCAAAACTGCCATTTCAACAAATGTATATGCTTCGCAGTGAAGTCCAGAAAGGAAGTGCGGAGAGAAGCCGGGATGATATTCTGAGAATCTATTACCTGTAAAACAGTGTTTTCTCTGCTGAGGAAGGCTTCCCAGTAGCACCTACTGAGATGATGGAAATGTTCCAGACCTCTTCTGTCCAATACAACAGACACTAGGCACGTGTAAATACATTTTCTTTGAATAAACAACACTACAGTATTTATGTAAATTAAAAGGACACTTGCACTCAAAATAATAACATGTATTTGACAGTTACATACAATTTACATAAGTAAATAACATTACTTAGTATCTTTAGGGAGATATAATTCACATACCATAAAGTCGGTGGATTCACTGGTGTTTATATTCATAAGGTCGTGAAACCAATCACCACTAATTGCAGAACATTTTGATCACCCCATCAGGAATCCCATATCCATTAATAGTCACTCCTAATTCTCTCTCCCCCCAGCGTTAGGCAATCGCTAATCTACTTCCTAGCTCTACGGATTTGCCTATTAAGGGCATTTCATACAACTGGATTCATACAATACGTGGGATTTTGTGCCTGGCTTCCCTCACATAGCATAATGTTTTCAAGGTTCAATCCAGCCGTACATATATCAAGGCTTTGTGCCTTTTGATGGAATAATAATATTCTATGGTATAAATAGACCATATTATTTGATCCATTAATCAGCTGATGGAATGTACTGCAAACAATCATTTGAAATGTGCGTGGGGCAACTGAGGAACTAGATTGTTCATTTTCTTTCATTTTACTCAATTGAAAGTGAAGCACACCTCACCTCTAATAGCTACCACTTTGGACAGCACTGCTCTTGAGCATCAAGAAAGGCTTCAAACATTGGTCTTGATCACTGGTACGTAGACACCCATTCCCATGGCACAAAACCTCCCATATTCATTGCTACTTCCCCAGAAATCTACACTTCATAGTACATCATGCCCTGGGGTGCCCAGGAAACTCCAGAACAAACAGATACTAAGCCAAGCATCCAAGACAGAGTTGTTACTACTGAAATACCCTAGATGTTGGGCTCCTCAAGGTACCTAGCCCAAGTTACAATTTTGCTGTTTCCTCTACAAACCCCCCAAGACAAAGTAGCTAGGAATGACTGTAATCTGAGCCTATCAATGACTCTCTCTCTTTTTTTTTTTTTTTTTTGGCTATCCTTATCAAATATATATAACATAAAACTCCCCACTTGAAATATTTTCCAGTGTACAACCGTGTGCCTTTGAGTACAACCACACTGTTGTGCAACAATCAACAGCGTTCATCTCCAGCGGTTTTTAATCATTCAAAACGTAAGCTCTAGGCCCATTAAACAGGACCGCCTCATTCCTGCCTTGTCGCAGACCCTGGCAAACACCTTTCTATTTTCTACCTCTATGAATTTAAGTACTCTAGGTGCCTCTTGCAAGAGGAATTAGGCATTATTTTTCCACCTATGACTGGACTGTTTCACCTGCCATAATGTCTTTGCGCTACATCCATGTTGTAGCAGGGGTCAGACATTCCTCAGCTGTTAAGCCTAAATAATATACTCCTTCATTTGTATAAATCACATTTCGTTTATCCCTTCGTCTGTCAATGAACACCTGGGTTGCCTTTACCTTTTGGTTATTGTGAATAATGTTGCTTTTAAAACGAATGTACCAATCTTTCACTTCCTTGGGGCACACACCCGATAAGGGAAATGATGTGTACTGTGGCAATTCTCTGTTTAATTTTTTTGAGAACTAACCACATCACTTACACGGAGGCTGCACAACGTCACATCCACAAGAGCAGTACACAGGGTTCCAATTTCCTAACGGGTGTGAAGTGATAGATAGCTCGTTGTGATTCAGATTTGCATTTCCCTAATCCTAGCTATGCTGAGCATCTTTTCCTGTGATTATTGGCCACTTGTATACCATCTTTGGGGAAATATCCACCCCAGTCTTTTGCTCCTATCTTCATCAGGTTCGTTGAGTTTTTTGTTGAGTTGCAGTCTTTAACTCAATCGAAATTCTGGATTGCAATCTCTCATTAGATATATGCTATACAACTATTTTCTCCCATTCCAGATGTTGTCTTCTCACCATTTGGATAGCATTTGTTTTAAGATTTTACTTTTTATGTAATCTCTACACCCAAAGTGGGGCACAAACGAACAACTCTGAGATCAAGAGTTGCATGCTCCATTCAGATTCTGTCTCTCCCTCTCTCTCTGCCCCCCCCATGCACTGTCTCTCGCTCTCTCTTTCAAAAAGAAATTAACATTTAAAAAAAAAAAAAAAAAGAAGAGTCAGACGCTCCACTGCCTGAGCCAGCCAGGTGTCCCCAAAGCGTCTTTTGATCCAAAAAATTTTTTATTTTGATCAAGTCCAATCTATCTCTTTTTTTCCTTTTGTTGTCTGCCAACCTCTTTTCTATGTAAAGGAAACTGAATTATATTTTCCTTTGACGCTGAAGATATGAAAATAACGGGAACTCACACCACCCTTTATGAGTGTAGCTTCACGTCGCTTGAGGTTGTGCACTTGGAGTACGTGACTTCCTCACCGTGACACAACACATTACGGAGCTCATGTTCAAATGCGAGGACTCATGCCAAGGATCTCTCTTTCACCTAGGCCACTTTTTTTATAATGGCTTTGACTGTGCCACTACATTAAATGCACAAAACTAATATGAAACTCACAAATTTCTTCCTATGACAGGAAAAGTACAGTCCTATTCCAAGCGAGACTGGAGAGGAATCAAATAGTTCCCCTACCCACATGCATCTGGAAAATGTATCTTTCATTCTGAAGGAAGAAAATTCACTGATTGCTTCCACTTTCCCCATTCCTAATATAATAAAATCTGCCGTTTGCCATTTGCCATATACTCTTAATAAAACTTTGCAGCTACTTTGCGAGCTGTAAAATATGCTTTAAGTATATATGGAAGTGCGTGAATTTTAAAGAACGTTTTAAAGTACGAAATGTTTAAAGTAGTATCCCACTAATAGAAGAACATTGCAGGTGCAGACCTCAGTGCAGAAAACGTGTCCATAATGCGCTAAGAGGAAACTGAATGACCAGGACGGAAAACTGTTCCATCACACCTGCTTTAGAGGGAAGCTACCATACTATCCATAGGGCAAGTTTCCCAAGTCATTTTTTCATTCCTGTACATTACATCCACGTGTATTATATCAAGGAAAACCCAAACTGAGAAGCCTGCCATAAGTAAAAATTGCACACATTAAACTGAGATTTGGTGACATTCTGTCCCCAACGTCTTTCATCTCGCTACATTTCAATGCCTGTTCCTTCAGTAGGGAACAAATGGGAAATGACACCTGGCTCTGTTACTGGACACCAATGGACAGATTCTATAGTTCTGGTGAGAATTCTTTTGCATCATTTAATGTGATCTTCAGCAAATGGATTTACGTGAGTGATCACACAGCTACTTAAAAAACATTGCCAACGCACTATATATTCGAAAGGCCGAAATCACCACGAGCAAGATCTGATTTGGGTCTATAAAGCCAGGAATGTTTTTCATTAAGGGGCAAAGGAATAAAATCTTGGCCCAAATCCAAAGCTCAAGATTACTTCTATGCTGTCCACTGGTACAAACTAAACTCTTTGGCCAAACGGAGTAAAGTGGGAAAGACCACCGAAACCATGGAAATGATTTCAGGGTGGGCCAGGTTTTCATGTGGCCACTTCTTCCATGCTTGTCAAGATCTGGAAGTTACCCCTTAGGTCAGCTGATTCGGAGGCCGAATAGGCAAGGGACGCTGCATTAAACTGCAGACCGATCCTCCCTACTCCTCAGCAGTTCTTAAATTGTGTCCCACACGTGAAAATGGCTGATGTCTACACGTGAACATACTGCCTGTTTTGGAAGAACCATCAGAGAACATGGCCTGGATGCCATGAACTTGGGTTAGACATAGTTATTTCCCAACAGAGAACACGCGTGTTGGCCAAGTGGAACCAATACTGGGCTTGCTTGTGAATTTGTGATATACATGGGTTTGCAACAGGAAATCATTTAAACATTTTAGTAGCTCATTATTAATATAAACACACCGGCAATACCACTCTCTAGAAACAAGTCCGTGGCAAATCCTTTCAAAAGTGACTAATTTAATAGTCTGTCCCAGGCGTACCAAGAATGTCAAATGAAATCCTGTTCACACGACTACTGAGCACAAAATGAGCACTCAACAAATAGCGGCCAGTATTCTCATTAAACAGAAACCACTTCACAACTAATTGTAGCATTCTGTCGTGAAGAATCATTAGCCTATTTGAATTCCCAAGTCACTGCCCAAAGGCAAAATAAAATGAATTTTAAAATAAAATAAAATTTAAACACCAAGCCACATGCTATACATCTGAAGCACGGTTCTGATCCATGTTACATGGGACCTGAAGTTTATTCAATTGGCCCAGGACTGCTTTACGAGCAAGAATACGAAATTAGACACAGAATCTTATATGGAGCCTGTGCAATGAAAACCTCTAAAACTTAACGGTCAGCAACTTCATGGTAAATCTGTCCCCACACAACTTTCTGGTGAGCACCCCAAATATTTTAAGCTTCAGCTGGTGAGTCCAGCGTGACTGGCTTCTAGCCACAAGGCAGAAGTCACTCTGCTGGGAAGACTGTCATGTGGATGGATAAAAATAGGACTCTGAAGCAGATGTTAAGTGATGAACTAAAATGGCAGGACCCGAGGCAGAGAGAGGACAGTGCCTGCGTGATGAGACACAGCCTCTAGAATTAGTCAGATCCATTGTTTCCAAAAGCCAATCTGTGCGCTTGTGTTGGTCAATGGCAGGCACATTAATGGTGGCAGTAGGCATGTGACACCTACTTCTATCTAGGCCGGTGGGTCCATGTCAGACCAGCATCCTCTCTCTGAGCCACCACAAGGACATGCCCGCTGGAGTCTCCATTCACAGGGTTCCATGGAAGGAACTGGGGCAAAAATCACTCACGATGAGCACACACGCTCTTTCGCATTTTTTGCTGTCTTCTATTTTGTGCACATCTTCATCTCTCATGATGCCTCCTCTACCAAGGATTTTCACAACACTCATTCTGGAAGAACTGCCCATGAACCCTGAGATTTTCTTTGCTCGCCTCCAGTTTTCATTTCCTGTCTCTTGACCTGTTTTTAACTTATTACAAAGTTAATCTGAAATGTCTAACCTGTTTCAACATACAGTTCTTATCAGGGTAGCTTTAATCAAAAAGACTTAGAAAATTTAATTAGATATGAAACAGTTTATCTCTACCGACTATTGTGGTTCCAAAACAACTTTCCTTCTCAATAAAGATGAGGTCACAATGACCAAGGCAGATTTGGGGCTCTATAAACAATTCTCACATATGAAACTCGAGGTTCCTCTACTGAAATCTGGCAAAAAAAAAAAAAAAAGACAACCCAGAAATTTTGTACTTAGAAAACAATAATGCAAGCATTCATGCAAATCTGGGACTTGAACACTGGGAAACAATATCACCTATTTTTATTCTTTTGGTAACAATAAAAATAAAACAGACCCGTGATATTAATAAAAATTAGAAATCAAATCCTACAGAATAAACTGGACACGGAACAAAAGTCAAAGTGATTCTCCCTTTGCCTTATACCGTATTCAACTCAAACAACCAGAACACTATCTTGGTATATATTCTGTTTTCTTTAGGCAGTCAACTTTTCATTGGATACCTTTCTAAGTGTATTGTATACCCAAATATCTGTTTCACGCATTACTAATCTCAGACAAGAGTTATTAACTATCAACTTTAAGGGAAATAAATGCATGTACCTTTCTTCCTCACATCCCTCCTTCCTGCACTTGAAATTTTTGCCCGGTTATATTATGATTTTGGTTCCTCTACTAGGTATCTGTACTTTTTTTTTCTTTTAAAAGGATATGCATGGGTTTTTGTTGTTGTTTTGCTTTATTTCAGAGAGGGAGAAAGAGAAAGAGAGAGCGCGCAGGTGCAAGTGGGGAAAATGGGCAAGGGGCGGGAAAGTGGGGTGGGGGGACGGAGGGGGAGAGAGAGAGAGAGAGAGAGAGAGAGAGAGAGAGAGAGAATGAACATTAAGCAGGCTGCACACTCAGTGTGGAGCCCAATGCAGGGCTCAATCCCATGACCCTGGGATCATGACCTGAGCTGAAATCAAGAGTCAGCCACTCACTCGACTGAGCTACCCAAGTGCCTCTATCTTTGTACTTTTAAGCAATACATTTATAGTATGATTTAAGCCTCCATTGCTTAATGTATTCATTTTAGGCAGTAATTTTTTATTCTTCCTTATTAAACATGAGGAAATAGACATGTCTAAACTTCTCAAATATTCTATCCTGCTCTGGATTTTTGCTCATTAAGTTAAATAAATTATATTAATGATCCATTAGGAAGACATAAAACATTTCCCTTCTCTGCTGAAACCTAAATTGGCACAATTGTTTAGATTTTTATATTGAAATGGGCTTAATACTCGTTTCAGCATATCTGTTAATGAATGGTTAAGGAAATCTCAAAATTAAGTTTTTTTATTTCAAAGATGAACTCACAGAGGTCATACTCACTTGCACATTCAAAAATGTCTCTCTTGGGGCCGCTGGGTGGCTCAGTTGGTTAAAAGTCTGACTTTGGCTCAGGTCATGATCTCATGGTTCAGGAAATATAGCCCCGCATCGGGCTCTGTGCTGACAGCTTGGAGCCTGGAGCCTGCTTCGTATTTTGTGTCTCCCTCTCTTTCTGCCCCTCCCCCACTCACACTCTGTCTCTGTCTCTCTCTCTCTCTCTCAAAAATAAATAAAAGCTGAAAAAAAATTTTTTTTAATGTCTCACATTTGCCTTTGTATGTGAATGACAGCTTGTCTAAGCACGATTCTCAGGCTTCACCATTGTCTTTCTGAGCCTAATATTGTACATATCAGGCTAATTTGACACTGAGCTTCCCTATGGAGAATTCTATAAGCAGCCTTCCTGCTAGACGGTGATATGGACCCCTACCCAGGAGACTTGCTTGATTGCTGGAGGGCTCATAGAAGTCTTTATCCTACTCGAAACTTCCAGGCAAGCAGAAGGTCTGTAAATGACTTGCAGGGAAGCCCTGTACGTCACAAGATTTCTGTGCATTTTGGGGGTACCTGGGTGGCTCAGTCAGTTGGGCGTCTGACTTCGGTTCAGGCCACAGTCTCATGGTTCATGAGTTCGGGCCCCGCGTCGGGCTCTGTGCTGACAGCCCAGAGCCTGGAGCCTGCTTTGGATGCTGTGTCTCTGTGTCTCGCTCTCTGTCCCTCCCCGCTCGCACTCTGTATCTCTGTCTCTCTCTCAAAAATAAATAAACATTAAAAAAAATAAGACTTCTGTGTATTTTTGGTGATTCCAAGTTTTAAAATTTATTTACCAACTTTGATGGAGATTAGCCGCTGCAAAACTGAGTACCACCCACTGTCTATGTTTCACAGGGCCACTCTTCCAGCCACCCTATCTCACCCTTTGGTCTCTGGCAGGGACAGGAGTTACCCAGGCCTCAGTCCTGTTCTTTGGGGGACACATACAGGCCCTTTCAACCATGCAGTCCCCCATATATATAACAAGCACCCTTCCTTAAGATGTAGATCTCTGTGGGGCCTCTCCAATTCCCTGTGGCAAATCCCTCCTGCGGTCGACAGTTGGGGACTTGTGTCACAAAACACCATAGCTTGCTTCCCTGATTTCATCAAAGACAGAATTTTCTTCTCAGCTTAGAATTGTTGTCTTGTGGGGCGCCTGGGTGGCTCAGTCAGTTAAGCGTCCGACTTGGCTCAGGTCATGATCTCCTGGTTCGTGAGTTCGAGCCCCGCAGAGGGCTCTGTGCTCACAGCTGGGAACCCGGAGCCTGCTTCAGATTCTGTGTCTCCCTCTCTCTCTGTCCCTCCTCTGCTCACGTGCTCTCTCTCTCTCTCTCTCTCAAAAATAAACAAACATTAAAAAGAATTGTCTTTTCCACTAGCTTATGAGGGGACCATTGGGATCAGGACACTCTACTTGGCAGAAGGAGGCAAATCTCTCCAATTATTCCATTTAGAAACCTGGAGGAGTCAGTAAAGTGGGACCTGGCCTTTGCGTGTGCAGTACTGATTCTTCTATTTGGTTCACAAAGTTGTAGAAGCCATTTGGCCAGTAAATAAACAAGGCCAACTTCTTTCTCAAAGAACTTCCTTTACCATCTGCTGATTGGAACGGGGAGACCCTGGGTCAGTGTCTTTGGTTCTAATGCCAGAAAGAGATGAGAAACACTTGGTTCTTCCTGATCCCTCTACCCTTTCCTGGTGGTCTGGAATTCCTGGGGCGCTCCAATTTTGTCTCTCCCTCCTCTCCGAGCTTGAGAAGTAGAATCACAATGCACCCTCATTCTGTTTCCATCTTGCTCATGGAAATACAGCAAATAACAGAAGCATGCCTTATATTTTCCTTTACTTACACCCTAAGAACCTTCAGAGGTCAACTTTAGTGCATGGAGAGTCCTGGCCAGATATTTCAATGGGGTCATTGAAAACTTCATCAATATTAAATCTATAGTTTATTTTTCACATGGGTTCATTGTTAAAATAAGGTGCTACCATGCAGTGTTTAAGTGTTTGTAAATATTTTTAAATGACTATAAAGAAATAATGTTACCAGCTTAGACTAATTTAACCTAGTAAAATCTATCCTTAACACACAAGGGTTTTCTCTAAACAATTATTCATAAAATAGATTATCCCAGCAGGAAGGAAGGGTCAAATTTACCTACCCTCAAGTAAGAAATACATCACATGAAAATTGATGGTATTAATTTAAAATATATAATCATTCTTAGAAAAAATTGTAAGAACTGGAATTTCTGTACATATAAAAACAAAACATTAAATAAATGGAAAATATAAAAATAGCATCAGTCAGATGTCGTTTAATTCTAAAATAACTATTTTCACCTTGATGAACTCTTTCAATAACTTAAGTAAACTGATACCACCTTAGATTAAAAGATTTAATATTTTGAAACTTCTATACAAATTAGGAATAGTAGTATTATGTACTATTTATTTTAAATTTTTTTTAATTAAAAAAAAATTTTTTTAATGTTTATTCATTATTGAGAGACAGACACAGGATGTGAGCAGGGGAGGGGTAGAGAGAGAGGGAGACACAGAATCTGAAGCAGGCTCCAGTCACCCAACCGACGGAGCCACCCAGGCACCCCTTAAATTTATTCTTGAGAGAGAGAGAGTGAGAGCATGAGCAGGGGGGTGGGGTAGGGGGAGCAGAGGGAGAGAGGGACACAGAATCCAAAACAGGCTCCAGGCTCTGAGCTGTCAACACAGAGCCCAACGCGGGGCTCAATCTCATAAGCTGTGAGATCACGACCTGAGTCGAAGTTGGATGTTCAACTGACTGAGCCACCCAGGTGCCCCATATGTACTATTTATTTCTATTTCTTCTCAAAAATGATCAACTATATTTTCAGATGTCAAAATGAACTAATAGTAGGGTGAAAATTTTGTATTAATAAGGTTTCTTTTGTAATTCTAGCTTCTGAAAGATAATAAATACTGCCAAAATTTTTATAACAAAGGTCATGGAAAAGGGTGATAAAATATTAAAGGCATATTTTCAAGAGAGGGAATATGTTTCAGAAGAAATACCGAATTTACCCCGCCCGCATTCCTGTGTCCCAATCAAGAAAAAGCAGCGTTTCTTCCATTGGATTATTGGACTAAACAGAATATTCCTAACTAGGCTGAATCACCACATTATCACAACTACTCTCAATTAATTACATAAAAAGAAAATTATATAACCACTGAGACAGTGAAAAACATTACTTAACTACTTGTCTCAGAATATCAGATAACAGAACCCACATAAATTTACATCCAATTTTTAAATCCCAATCCCAGTAGTATGAACTAATGAAAAAATCTTTTTAAGACTTAAGACACTCTTTTTCTTTTTTTTGGAAGGGGTAATTATTATTATATTTTTCGAGAAAATCATGAAAGCATCCATCTGAACCACTAAACATTGGGATTTTTCTCTTTTTTTAATTTCCAAACAAAACAAGGAAAACTATCAAGGAATCGGTACCCTCTCTCAAAATACAAAGGGGCAAAACAAGAAGGCGAATGGAAAATTCTTCAAAGTGTATATTCCATTTTCACCAAAACTGGGAGGGAGACTACTAAGTATTTGTTAAGGAGTACTGGAAGTCAGCTAAGTACGGACAAGAGTTAGGCTGAAAAGAATTGCTGTAGAATTAATACCATACACAGCAATTCCCTAAAGAAGGTATTATCCTGCCAATTTTACAGATACGGAAATCTAGGCAAAGTAATTACATAACTTTGCCAATGATTCAGCAGGAATCAGTGAGAGATCGAAAATTCTGACCATGGACTCTCTTCTCGGCAATCATGGTTGAGCCTTGTCAAGAATTGGCAATCCCCAAATATGATAACTTCAGACTGGGCTCTGCTTTTCTGTCCTTTAGTTACAGAAACCCAATGCAACCTAATTTTTTCTTGCAGAAGTTGACATTCCCAAGAAACACTTTGTATTCTTCACTTGGCGAATCATAATGATATTTCAGCAACGGTAACATTCAATGAACCATCAATTTGCAATCCCAGCGACATACGAACATGTTTGCTTACTCGTTTGCTTTTCCATAATTAGCTTCATGATGTTGAGTAATTCAATTACATTAATCTTCACTAAGCATTTACTTTTAACTGTACCTTTCTTCCAATTCTGATGGAAAATGTATTTCAAAGGCGAAATTGTACTGTGAGGCTTAAGACACTAAAGAAGATTCCTATTCTTTCGCCTTATCGATTTCTTGTTCAGAGAGTAGCTTAACAAACGCTTTTTATAAATTCAGAGAAAAAAATATTTCTGGGCTCTCTGTCAAGTTTCTACGCCTTAAGCATATCATACATCGTTGTATTTTTAAAAGTGAGAGAGATTACTAATGTTTTATAACATGTGAGTAGATTTAGTGTTCAATAAAGTACAGAATTAATAGGACTGAACTAAATTGGCTAAATTAGAAACAGATTAGATTTTGTGAGAGTATCCCTCCCAGCCTCCCAATGTGCCACAAATCATGCATCCTTATGACAAAGTGTAGGCCTGACCACTGGGAAACTAGCAGGGAGTAATACAAGTCAACAACATGACTAATTGCAAAGGTTCCTGAATTCTCCCAGAATTCACCATTATTAACCCTGGTGGACGGCTCCCAGTTCTCTGCATGGAAAGCCTAGCTAGGTCTGCCACTAATTGGCCTGGGTCATTGGGAACGTTCCTCAGCCTTCCTAAATTGGGTGGGAAAAGGGCCAGAGGTACAACTGTTAGAAGACATGGTCGGGTTTTCTTGAACGGATGCTAGACAGATCTTAAGCGCAAACTCACATACATGCATAACCGGACCATTGGCACCCGCTCGCCTCTGACAGGAAAGGGCGAGGGTAAACCACCTGCTTTCACACATTCTGTCCAACTATCCATCCATCAGCCCTCCACCACCAGTACGCATATCCATCTTCCACCTACCCACACTTCTCCCCACCCGTCCACCCATCCCCTGTCCTCCAGACAACAATCCATCAAACCATCTGACCGTCCCTCCCATGTCCTCCATTGTCCGTTCGCCTATCCACTCACCCACCAACCCATCCATTCACTATCTCCCACCCACCCAGCCATCCGTCCTCCATCACCCATCTAGCCACTCAAGGCCCACTCGGATCATACTGAGATTTTCATTTGTCCGTTATTAACCCAGTTTAGCTTGTGTCTTTAAACAAACAAGAAACATAGAAGGCATCTCTAGGACCATTTTCTTCTTGCTTTCTGTGTCCTGAGGGAGGGGGCAGAGGAGAATTTCGGAATTAGATTTGCCTCCCCTCCCAGCCATGGTAGACACTGGGAGCTCTACAAATACTTCGTACATTTAGCACCCGCCATATACTGAAGTCTGGGAAAAACAAAACCGCAAAACAAAACGAAAGCAACTTGAACCCGGAAAACAGACCCCAAGGGAAGTTGGTCAGCACCACCAGTCCGCAAAGGTCAGTCAAATCTGACTCCAGTTCAAAGGCACAAGTGCGTTCTGCTATGAATACATCGTACATAATTTATTCAAGGAGGCTCAGTTCTCTCTCCATAACCAGCATGATACAATCAACATTTGCATGACAGGGAGGAAACCTTCTCATTCTTCCTCTCCTCCCTCCTACTGATGAGGGATGATAGAGAAAATGCACCGGTTTGGAGGGGTGCCTCAAGTGCACTTGCAAAGGAGGAGACGGAAGTCAGGGAGAACGTCCAGAGGCTATAAAAAGTGGGCAAGGCCAGGCCGCGTGGGGGACAGAGCAAGGGAGAAGAAAAGGCAGGGGCCCGGAGCAGGGCTGCACAGGACTGGAACTTGGAGAGGGAAGGAGGACAGGAGGGTATGAGGGAGGTTTGCAGTAAGCCATGAGGCCCCCCCCCCAAGCCACACATACCAGGCCTCAGACCTCCAGACAGGACTTCCTCCACCTCCGTAAGGCTTCCCGAGGGGGTGCTTGTTTCTTCCGAAGGGCACAACCTGCTCTGGGGAGCCTTGAGACCAGAACGGGCTGGCAAGCTCCACAGGAGCCAGGCGGGCCGGGGCCTCTGGGGCAAAAATCAAACGCGGCAGGAACAGAAGAAATTGAAAGTCCATTACTGAAATGTGCGACTTGGGGCAACGGCTCCTTGAGACACCTTTGGTCACACACTACATTTCAAATTCCCAACATTAAACCCATGACATTAAATTCACGGAATAAATGCGTTAATAGAACGCCACCGTAATTTCACTAGCAACACGCCATGCCCCTTAGAAACGAAAAGGACTCTGGGACATCGACAGTGAAAAGATGTACGTCAACAACACAACAATTAAATACATCTAAAAATTAAAAAAAAAAATGTTTCGGGGGCGCCGGGGTGGCTCAGTCGGTTAAACGTCCGACTTCGGCTCAGGTCACGACCTCGGGGTTCGGGAGTCTGAGCCCCGCGTCGGTGGGCGCGCAGGCAACCACTCTCATGCTCTCTCTCCCTCAAAAACAGAAACAAAGAAACAGACCAAAGGAATAGTCAATGTGGAAACCAATAGAGAAGGGTCATTAGCAAGTGCACCCTCAAGCTCCTGAGAGAGAATGCGGAGACAAAAGACACTGAAGTGTGGAAAGGGGGCAGCCACAGTCTCACATCTCAGGAAAGATAGCGACTGTGGAACGCGTGGCCTAGAAAAATGGGATGTGCTCCTGGGGAACCTGCTTCTCAATCCCGACCTGATCTCAGGAGCAGGCACGTGGGCTCCGTCAGCCCTCCCTCCTCTCGTCCCTCTGCTCATCCCCACTTAGCAATTTCAAGCGCATCCCTGGAGATGCCTCCCGAGTCCCGTTCAGAGCCTGGACCGCTTTTGTCTGAGCTGCGGACGCGCATTTGCAACTGACTCAGTGGCAGGGCCAGATGGGTGGCCTGACGAGACCCGCCGATCAGTGCAGCCAAAACAGAATTAATTACCCCAGCTCTGTGGCATGTGCCGCTCCGTGAATGAGCAGATCAGGGCAGAGGAGTTCAGCCATTTGTCCGAGGTCACACGGCGACCAAAGAAGGGCAGGGCCAAAATTCCAACTTAGAGCTCCCACTTCCAGATCCCAACCCAGCTCCAGTAACGTCGCTAACCTCTCTTGATTTCGGCTGAGGTCATGATCTCGCAGTTCGTGGGTTCGAGTCCCATGTCAGGCACTGCGCTGACAGTGCAGGAAGCCTGTGTGGGATTCTCTCCCTCCCTCTGCCTCTGCCCCTCCCCCGCTCATACTCTCTCTCAAAAATTATTAAATAAACTTAAAAAAAAATGCACGGTCTCTAAAACCCCGCTTCCTCATTTTGACTCCCAGCTGTACCTCTTCTTACTAGTCTTGGGCCGTCGGGCACGTTAATCTCTGTATCCTTAGTTCCCTGATGTGTGAAATGGGCGTGGTTATAATACTACACGACCCGATGATGAGAAATACAAGAAGTAATGTAGTTAAGACGGTGCGTGGTCCGTTGTGTGTAGTTTTCAGATAGTTTGCCTCGTTTGGCCATGGGTGACCTCGACCAACTGACCCCCACCCACCTTCGGGCCCCATCGCTTACACACAAGGCATTCCTAACCAGCTTGACTTCTTCACAGACATTTTCTATCTACTTTCCACCTCCGTTACGTTACAAATATTTCCTCAGGTTGGAGTGCCCTTCCCATCCCCGGTCTCGGAATCTGGAGGGCAGGGTCAACTTGTCAATCACAACCAAATTTCGAAGCCCCCTCCTCGGCAAAGCTTATCAGCTAGAGTTCACCACCCACCGAAGACCCCATTTAGGGTACAGGTTCCGGGTCATGCGGCCTGATGTGAAGCTTCTACCCCCAATAACTGCGTGACCCTGGGCAAGTCATTTAAACTCCTCATGCTTCAGTTTCTTCCTCAAATACAAAATGGGGATTAAAATAGCACCTTGTTTATAGTGTTGTGAGCACTACATGAGACAGTGTTTGTACAGAACATGGAACAGTAGCGGGCTCGGAAAAACATTCAGTAAGTCCTAGCGATTGGTTTTAGAAATACGCCTATTTACTTTCAGACACATCTCCCACTTTTAGACTGTGAAAGCCAGAATACAAAAGCTGTTTCAATTCCTTTTCCAGTGTCTTGCTCTGTAACCAGCTCCAAGGAGGCACTACCAAAGCCAAGTGTTTGTTAAATGAATGAGTATCAATTGGTCAGCTCACGTGCATTAGTAGTTCAAACACAGGGGATGCGCGGGTCAGGCTGACAAATCTGAATTCTTCGACTGCACGGAATGTCAATTCTAAAAGATTCAAGATATGTGGCAAAATCCAGAGACAAAAATCAATATTTTGTTAATGAAATATTTTCTTTCCAATTACCCTTTTCAAAAAGGTTCCCTCTAGGACTCCTGCAGAAAGCAATTCTACATGAGCTTAGAGCTCCATTTAATTATGATGCCCCAGGACTTTTAGAATATATCTGACAGGAGGACTTTTTGACAAGATCCTGGAATCAAGGATGGTCCATCCACTTTGTCAGGAGATCTGAAACAATACAGAACTATGTGCAACAGGTATAACTGATCCCCAAAAAACAAATATGGCAGACAATTAAGCGCTCAAGGTTTTGAGTCACAGATACAGCCTTGAATCTGTCACTTGCCAGTTTTGTGACCTCATGTCACTGACTGCTCTGTGCCTCAGGTTCCTTAACTGTGAGCGAAGACAGTACAAACTGTCTGGTCCAACAAGAGAGTGCCTGCAACACAAACACACGCTCCGTAAATGGTATATGTTAATAAAACTAACACAATAATAATAAATTGGGAAACCAGTTTATTGGGAAATAAATTGGGAAAACAAATTGGGAAAACCAGTCCTCTAGAGTCCGTAATCAAGACACAAAAGTCCCCATGAATTAGAGAGCAATCGAGTCTGGGTTCACCTTGTGGGTTTGAGTAAAATCAACAACGTATCCACAAAGAAAAAAAAGACCAAAGGTTCAGGATGCTTCTCTTCTTTGCATCATTACTTTCTGATCAAGGTTTAGATCCGATTCTTAAAACAATGCAATTCTGAGAAATTATTTCATGCCGTGAAGATAAAAGGAAGCAAAGACCCTTCACCTTCATGAAGGATCATTCTA
This sequence comes from Herpailurus yagouaroundi, assembly GCF_014898765.1. Classification (NCBI taxonomy): domain Eukaryota; kingdom Metazoa; phylum Chordata; class Mammalia; order Carnivora; family Felidae; genus Herpailurus; species Herpailurus yagouaroundi. The sequence continues at coordinate 1,212,563 of NW_024420331.1, forward strand.
AGCACACAGAATCCAAAGCTTAAAGAACCTGAAATATCATGGCCTCAAGCCCAGTCATTTTACAAATAAGGAAATTGATTTGAAAATAAAAACAAGGCAAACAGAGAAAACTAAAACCCCAAAATCTAACCTAAGCTGAAGACTGGAGACTTGAAGTTTATAAATGAACAGGAAGTTTGCAATGTATGAGATCCCAATTATCAGGCCAGCACGCTGACTGCAGAAAGTTCACCTAGTATGACTTGAATGCCATTAGCTTTTTGGTGCAGTAATGGGAAAGTAAGCATTAAGAAGTCATTTCTTTGAGGGGTGTCTGAGTGGCTCAGTTGGTCAAGCATCTGACTTCCACTCAGGTCATGATCTCGTGGCTTGTGAGTTCAAGCCCCGCATGGGGCTCTGTGCTGACAGCTCAGAGCTTGGAACCTGCTTCAGATTCTATCCCCCTCTCTCTCAGCCCCTCCCCCGCACACTCGTGCACGCGCGCGTGCGCGCTCTCTCTCTCTCTCTCTCTCTCTCTCAAAAAGTGAACAAACATTAAAAACAAAAAGTCATTTCTTTGAAACAAACCATTTAGGTCGGCTATTGGTTACACAGATGTGTATCTCCCAAAGGTAATGTTACCAGCACTGGCAAGGCACGTTTGGAGCTCACGGAAAATGAATGTTGATGGCAAGAATCAAAACGCTTAAAGGCACACAAGAGGGGCGCCTGGGTGGCTCAGTCGGTTAAGCGTCCGACTTCAGCTCAGGTCACAATCTCGCGGTCCGTGAGTTCGAGCCCCGCGTCGGGCTCTGGGCTGATGGCTCAGAGCCTGGAGCCTGCTTCCGATTCTGTGTCTCCCTCTCTCTCTGCCCCTCCCCTGTTCATGCTCTGTCTCTCTCTGTCCCAAAAATAAATAAACGTTAAAAAAAAAAAAAAAAAAAAAAACGATTAAAAACACAAAAGAACAAAAAAAAAATATCTATGAACTATATACCCAGCTTAACACAGAGACGAGTCATTTGTACTTCTCAGCTCAAACCTCAAGATTTTCCTCAGAATCTGTAAGAACATAGATGGTTTCTTTTGATGGCTATTGGCTTAGAAAAGGACAAAATTCTCACTTTGACCTCTTTATCAGCAATCTTCTCAGTTTTCCCCCCAAAATGCCAACCAACCTTCAGCGTTCCTAGACTGATTGTTCCCTCTGCTGGCTCCAGTCTGTCTTCTTGATTTTTTCATGACAGTCCATAGACCATTTTCCTCGTAAGTAAATGTTTATGAAACTATGGAAGTAGGTTTGAAAAGCATTGAGTACTAAAATGTTGTACTGACTTTCACTGCAAAAATGTCACTCGAGGGATTGTTAACATCTTTTAAAACAAAATCAGCTTGGGGCATCTGGGTGGCTCAGTAGGTTGAGCCTCTGACTTCGGCTCAGGTCATGATCTCACAGTCCGTGAGTTCGAGCCCCGCGTCGGGCTCTGGGTTGATGGCTCGGAGTCTGGAGCCTGCTTCGGATTCTGTGTCTCCCTTTCCCTCTAACCCTACCCCCGCTCACGCTCTGTCTCTCGAAAATGAATAAACGTTAAAAGGAACTTCTAAAAAAAAAGAAACCTCCTTTGCCATTGAGACAGTTGAATGCCACCCAAATTTGTATATTACCTAATCTAAAATTTTTCTAATGATACCTTGGTATGTCAGCAAGTTGGTCACGTTATGCCTGCTCTCTTACTTCATAAGATCCTAGAAATGCCAAGAGAATAAAATCTGTCAGACAGTAAGGAGCAAATTGTGGATGTACACACAGACACAGGTTTACCATAGGTTAGGAAGATTAGCGATATAAAACATCGAGGCATAAAGGCAAGAACAAAGGAAAAACCAGCAACGAGCCATAGTCCACACAGAGAAGTCTGGTATCTGAAAAAGAACTATACGTATCCTGCCCAACAGAGGCAAAGGGCCTTGTAACTTTCAAAAGCCATGATTTGGTCCAATAAAATGATCTTAGGTCCTGCTGCCCTTCCACCAAAAAGCTTGGCCCAAGTCAACAATGTTCTGACATTTCAGTGCCTTTCCACTAGCTCTGTTCTCAGGTCGAAATTTCCTTTTCTCTACTCACTGAACAGTGCACTCTAACTTACCCTTCAAAAGCCCACATGAAACAGTGGCAAGATGGTCTCCTGAACGAACTAAATGGAGACTGAAATCCTGGCTCTAGTCCTGGTTGGGCATTTGCTCTGGCGTGAGTGGCTTCCACTCTGGAAGCCTCCCTTCCCTT
>NW_024420331.1:1219825-1232885 GCF_014898765.1 Herpailurus yagouaroundi
AAACAAAAACCTCATAGCTCTCCAGCACGTTGCTTGCCTTCTTCAATCTCCTCTCCTCTCCTCAAAGCAGAAGAATGAGAAAAGCTTGATTGTGAAGCAGGGCCATTTTTCCTGGACCAACTGTATGACCTTTCATGCCCAGCATGGGACAAATTTGCTCAGCTAAATCCAAAACGGTTTTTAGAAGTCCACAAAGGATCTTCTAAGGAAAGATCCTCTGGCCTTTTCCCCAAGATAAGGTTTCCTGTGTGAGATGTTAGAGTTCCGTAAACAGTACCTGTGATGTCCGCTGATCTAGCTGTAGTCGTGAATCACCTACGTGTCGGGCATTGCTCTGTGCCCCGATTTAAGAAAAGATGTATCTTGGGGCGCCTGGGTGGCTCAGTCAGTTAAGGGTCCTACTTCAGCTCAGGTCATGATCTCACGGTTCGTGGGTTCAAGCCCTGCATCGGGCTCTGTGCTGACAGCTCAGAGCCTGGAGCCTGCTTTGGATTCTGAGTCTCCCTCTCTCTCTGCCCCGCTCCCACTCACGCGCATGCGCGCGCGCTCTCTCTCTCAAAAATGAATAAACATTAAAAATTTTTTTCAAATAAAAAAAAAAAGAGGTATCTGCCTTGACCTCCCCCTCTTCAGAAGGCATGTCTGGGACTGAAATGGCAACATGCAGCTGAATCCCATACCTTATTATGCCTAGACCAGTTACCCAAAAGAAGATACAGAAAAAAAACAAGTCCTTAGCGTATCAATCCTCAAAACTGGGGAGGATTTCAATCTATGATTAAAATGGCCACCAGTCTTACTTCCTGCCATCTCTCTGTCCTTTATAACAGAAAAAAAAAAAAATCTTGAAAATGAGAAAGTTCATTTCCTTAAACCAGGTCACTCGCAGAGAAATAATAGGATACACTCGATAGAAGCCTTTGCATTTAAAACTCCAACCAGGAAGGCTCAAGTCACCAACAATGAACATTACAGTGAGTCCTTCAGTTCTCTTCAAAAGATGCAGTCAATGTCTCTGTGCAAATGAGTTACAAGTGAGGTGACGGAGGACAAAGTATATGGCACTGTCAGAGCTGATGCCATTGGAAGCTAATTACTCTCAAAAAAGAAAAAAAAAGCCACATTCCTCCTTGGGAGAGAGCGACTCCTTTGTCTGGGGAAATAGTTTAGTGGAATGTGAGGATGCAAACCTCAGCTCCCCTTTAATGCTATGGAGAGGCTGAGAAGACAAAAATGTGCTCTGCAGGAACAGGCAATAAGAACGCCCATTCTACTCCTGATAGAAACTGACGTTTGAGGATCCTAGAATTAGCAGAAGAGAGTTGCTAGTAAAAGTGTGTCAGTGGGGAGAGAAACAGTCCCAGAAAATAAATGTGGGCTATCCTTAGTCTAAGAGGAGAGACCCATAATAGATTGTTTGTGTTGGGGGAGAGCTGATAGATTATTTGAAACAAAATTCTTAGGTGAAGCCAAAACAACTTTCTAAAAAGTCAAGAGGTTAAGGAGGTTGCACAAACTAGCCCAGAGCTCTGAATCCCAATGCAGTGTCTTCCCCATGAAAATGGAAAACCAACAGCCCTCTGGGTTAGTCATAAGTCAGGCAGGAATGCAAGGGTGTTCTGACTTAACCTCAACTGTATCATCTGGCAATGGGACAATAAAAATCATGAAGGTTTCATTTTAGCAAGTAAGTAATACTCATTGTCCAAGGTGTACTATGGTATCTTTGTATCTCTTTCCCTTTGCCACTTGTGAGCTCCTTGGGGGTGAGTGCTATGTACCGTCCAACCTCCTACCACTGCTGTCACATTCAGGTGCACAATAAATGTTTGCTGGATTGAATTGAAAGAATTGAAACTGTCACTTAACATTCACAAGGGCCGCGATACCTCTATTACCTACCATTATATAAAGTGTCTCATTTATCAATGAATATAGTTCCACAAATACCTTACTTGCTTATACTGAGGAGCAGGGAAGAAGCTTAACAGCTTAGACGGTATAGAAACTTCCTCATTTCCCAAGAATGTATGCCTTTAGAAGAAGTCTACAGTTACAATGAATTTGCACAGCATTCAACTCTTGTCATGGACCTTGACTTGTCAGCTCCACGGACTTCTCAGTGCCTCCTCTACGTTGCCACGAGGCCAGATCCTTGAGGGGGTGAAGGTTTGAAGTGCCAGATACACAGATAGTCTGCACCTGACATCAAGCTGAGAACGAAAAATATAAGTAACAAAGAGAGAAGAATGGAAGAATGAAGGAAAGGAAGAAAGAGGAGAAGATACACAGGGTTGGGGGCAACTTGATTTGCATGAAAATTAGGTGACTAGGTTCAAGCTAGTCAATTCATACATTTAAAGCAACTGAAGGCAGGACTTTTCCCTGAATAAGAAAATAAGACAGGAGTTATTCTCAAACTACTTGCCAGCGAAAAGGTAGATACTAATGACACTTCCGTGACATTTTGCCATTAAAAGGGCAAAAGACATAAAGGCCCTTTCAGTGATCTCCAGATAAGAGGATATGATTACTCAGTATAAAACAGGGATCTTTCCAAGGAAAAGGATAAAGAACCACAGAAGTTTGTTGTATCTTCCACACCTGAAAAGTCTACACATTATCTAAGGACCCGGGAAAGCCTGTTCATTACCTATACCTGATGCACCTATGATCTTGTGAGTGGACATTACTGTGGTTTTTTGACCCAAAAGAAAACAAATTTGTAGGTAATCACAACAATAAAAAGGTACATGTGTGAATGTTTCTTCCAGCAAGGAGCATGCAGGATTTCTATATAAATTACGTGGAACATTGGAAGGACTCCCCAGGTTCAATTAAATACTGTCCACACACAAACTTTGGTCGCGTGGCATTAAAGCATAAAAGGGGGTAGATCTTGTGTCTAATCTTTTGTGGAAAAAGTTATGGTTACAAGTTTACTGGGCTAGACATCATAGACCACAAGGGGCATGAAAGGTTAACCCAAATTTTGCAGAAACTGGAAAGTATAACAATATCAATCTGTAGCCCAGATTTTAATGTTCACAAGGGAGAACATGTCGCAGGCTTTAGAGCATCCTGACAAATTTCTTTTTCTGATTAACTTGTAAGAAGAAGAATTCATTTTGTCAGCAATGGTATGTCTGAAGCTACCACAGTTCCTTTTTCCTAAACATAGGCTAATCTCAGTTACTTTTTATCATGTCCACTCTCAACGAGTCCATGGGGGGGGGGGGGGGGGGGGTGGGTGGAGGGAGGAGAAGAAAAAACAAAACAATAAAACAAAACAAAACAAAACATTCCCTAGTGCTTGTCTCCTCACAAAAACATTCTGAACGCAAAAGTGACTCAGTGTGGATTAGGTAATGAATCATACGTGCTTGCAAAATCTCAAGCACATAATTGCCTGTCCATAATAATTTTTGAAAATTAGCCCATTTCTAGAGTGAGTGCAATATGGCCCACAAAATATGTCACTTTTTCGATGACTCATAGACTTTATTCCAATTTTAAGGCAGATGTTTATATTTAAATGGGATAGAAAAATATAATGCTTTAAAAACTTTTGGTACGTTTATTACGGTAAAAAATGACAAACATCTGTAGTTAGGAAAAATATAGTATACTGTGCTGGTCCTGTGGAAAACCACAAATTAGGGGTTGACAAGTTGCAGGTATTTAAAATGTCTGGCTATATTGCCATTCTGTATAAAATAGAGCTTAATCGGGATTATATTTACTCTGCCCATATGTTGTTTTCAGATTGCAAGGGCACCTTGCTTACTGAGGCAGTAGCTTTTCTGTGAACTCTTCGAGAGGAAAGAACAATATAGTGGGATTTACCAGTGGATTTCATTTTACTTTATAAATGTTAAATTATATTGCTAAGCAATTTGAAAATTCTATTTTTTAAAAATGCCAGGGGCAGAAAAAAAAACCCACCCCCTAATTTCAGGATTATCAATTAACTAGTAGCTTAAGTATTAATATTAGTTCTAATTGAGGTTCGAATGACAATAAGCAAATGACAATTGATCTCTTTCCTCAAACTAAATCCCAGTACAAATACTGAAGTAATCTGGGACACAAATTGCATTGAATCATATTTTTGTGGAAGTATTCAGATTTCATCTACTTATTGTGGATCCAATGACCACATTTGATCAACTCACTTGTTTCTTTAGATTTAGATTGAATGAGGCTGCTGTTTCTATATCTTGGCAGTTCTAAAAACAAGTTTTTGGCATCAAGCAATTAAACTTTTACCTAATAAAAGTTTTACTTTAAATAACCAAATGCCAACCTCTTAAGGTATATGCGGGAGCTTTATAGATAGATAGATAGATACATAGATACATAGATAGATACATAGATACATAGATAGATAATTCTGTTATTTATGTACATGTAAAATATTGTTTCAAAGGTGAAATCAAGGATTAGTTAAGAAGGGCACTGGGCAAACCAAGATTTTCACTCACCCTTTTTTTCTACTTTCATATGCTCAGGGGTGTTTCAGAAGTGACACCCCAACTTAAGGGTCTCGCGTAGCACAAACTCACTCATCACCAGTGGTTCATGGACCACAGTGGAGTCCCAACACCAAACCCAAGAAAGATTTTTCTCTGTGACGCCCAGATTTTCAAGGCCAAGTTTCTCAACCCTCTTCCCTCTTCTCGATGACTTTCCCTACAACTCAAGCCTCCTCTGGTTTACTTGTTCTCAAAAGTTCACTTACTAGGTTATTCACATAATTATACACTATCCCTTCAGAGTTAGAACAAATAAGGCATTTCTCTAGCTTTTCCGCCTATTACATGTCAGCCTGCATCCACTCCTGATAACATAAGGGCTCCCTTACTTGGGTTTTCAGGCATTCTTTCAATAGAAAGTGTACATAACATAATCATGGAATGGGACAGCCATGATCATACGAGCAACTTGAGGCCCAGGTAGCTGAGGTGCTGCGTCCAAGGTCACATTGCTTGAATTCAATGCCTGGCTCCTGGTTGAGTGTTCTTCATTTAATTAGGAACAGTATTTTTGAGTGTTTACCCAGTTGCAGGCACTTGTTAAAAGTATTCTGTGGGAATCACGTCATACAATCGTCACAGCAATCCTACGGGAAGGTTTGTAAGTTAACGCCATTTCACAAATAAGGAAACTGAGGCACTGTAGATGGAAGTATTTCCAATTGGAAGGGAAAACTCCGTCTTATCTGCAAGGATGGCTTTTGACTCATGGGCAAGATAAGGGCAATGGGATTCATGGTGTATTTTTTTTTTTTTTTTTTTAATGGTTAGAAACGCCCCTGGTCAGGTTCTTTATCGATCATGTGCAAGAACCTAACGAATTTGAAGAAACTAGCTGGATTATGACCAAGAGGATTCAGGAGTGCGGAGCGCTAACAGTGACTCTGAACTATCCCAAAGCCAAGATCCCTCACACAGATCTTGGCATTGAAGCCAGCGATTCAGTACAGCCCTGGGCCCTCAAAGAAAAGTCTGAGAGGCATTTCCAACAATGCCAATGCCAATGCCTCTCAGATTCCACTGTCTGCCCACATTTGCTTTCTCTTGATGCACCTTATCTGTTGCCTTTAAACAAAAGCCTCAGGTGAGTAATTTCTGGTAGCCAGTGAGTACTTTCAGGTTGTCAGAGGATGATAGACATGACGTTCGCTCCTGGAGACCACGAGGCTTCTCTTATACATGTGCCCAGAGTGGGGTGCAGCACCCTGACACTAGATTTCGTGGTTCGTCCTGCCAATTGGGAATGCTGTGGTCTTGCATAAGAAAACCGAGGGAGGAAGTAATGGCGTGCGCTCTGGAAAGGCCTGTGCCAGAGTAGGGGAGCCATTATCTAACTCACACACCAATAAGGATACTGTTTTCCAATTCTCACTGTTTTAATTATCTTTCCCTAGATAACTCATCACCCCCAATGTGGTGGCTTAAAACAACAACCACATATCACAGCTCTGCACGCTCGCAACCGAACTGGGCTCCACGAGGCAGTCCTTCTAGTCTCAGCTGGGCTCACTCAAGCATCCGCAGCCAGTATTGGGTTGGCTGGGACCGGTGTCTTCAGCTGGGATGGCTCGTGTCTATCCCACGGGGTCTATCATGTTCCAGCAGGCTACTCTGGCTTATTCTCATGGGAGCTGGGCACTGTCCCAAAACAAAGACAGAACAGATGTGCAGGGACTCTTAGGGAGATGACTCAGAACAGGTGCAGCATTACTGCACCTGCATTCCATCGGTCAAAGCAAGCCACAAGGCCATCCCACGCTCAGTGGGAGGAAATATCAACTCCCACGATGGCACAAAGACTGAAATGTCACTGTGAAAGGAACATGGATGGAACCAATTTTGTAATCAATCTATGACATTCACAAAGGCATGGAATGTACTAGCGGGAGTACCGGTACAGATGTAATCATCTGTTTCTCTTTGGGAAGTGATTAAATAGCCAAATGACACTGAAAATCAGATCTCCTATGAAGTACTTTCATCTCAGGTAGTACATTTGAGTCAGATCTCTGGCTGACCCAGACTCACTCATTCTGGCAACGGTTAGTTGGGCCGACTGAATGAACAGCAAATTTGCATATCGCAAGTTCAGGAAATAACCAAATAGAAAATAAAGTTCAATATTTGGAATCTTAATATTTTAATCATGGCATAATATACAGTGTTGTTTTTTTTTGTTTGTTTGTTTTACAGGAGTCAATGAATTCTGCATGATGAGATCGGGAAGATTTTCTGAGGGCCGTCATTATTCACACAAAACTGAGCAAACGCCAGCTCTCTTCCTCACAACTAACTGTCAAATTACGAGCCTGACTTGTGACGAGCCTGTCACGGAAATCAGCTACACAATTTAAGTGCTTTGATGATGATTTTTTAAAACACAGTACCTAGATGTATGGACTACATAATGAACACTAAGCAATAGCAAATTTCTAATTTGGAAGAAAATCCCTAAAGTATAAAAGTCAAGCTGTTTCCCAGTCCCTAGTACCTCATCTTATAGAATACTATGATGAGCGATTCCAGTTCAAAATTCTAGACAGACAATACATATTTATCTTTTTCCACTTGAGATTATTTAAAGTGAATATAAAGAAGAAAAAGGAACAAGAACCGATAGGAAGAGAGAAAACAGGAAAGAGGATGCCCGGCAGCCGGAGAGGGGCCGACAGTGTGGACAGAACAAAGACCTAATGGAGGGGCAGGGCCTGGAGAAACAGGGCAGGGATGCTGTGGCTTTTTATGACTCACATGGAAAATAACATTATCATACCTCACTGGAGGAGAGCAGACAATGTTTGAGCCTGGAGGCCAATGTCCAGGGCTTCTGGCTGCACCGAGATCACAGAGCAAGGCCTTTATTTCTTAGTATCCCTGTGACTCAGTGGTTCCCAACCTGGGGCAGTTTTGTCCCCAGAAAGCACATTAAGCATTTACTGGGGTCATTTTTGACTATCACAAGGATGAGTCTGGCCCCAAAAGGCCCTAATGTGAAGGCTGAGAACCCCTGTGGTGACAGAGGCTGAGCAGCATAGATACAGTCAAAGGGATTAATGGATGGGAAGGTTGATGGAACTGGGAAAATGACACAAAGGGGGGGACTTGGCAACGCCAGGTACAGAATGGGGCGACACAGGGCCTGAAAAGAAAAGGAAATGTCAACATCTGTATGTTAAAAAAAAAAAAAAAAAAAAATCACGTGATTCTTCCCTTAAAAACGGGGTAAACCATGAGAATATCTAGGGCAGAAAATAGGGGTTACTGGTGCCTCAGATAAAGATCTCCACGTTCTAGCACTTGGTCCCTACCCACTCGGCCTAGAGTTAAGCCAGTCAACACACTATTCATTTCCCAGAACCTTCTCTGAGCTATTTTTGCTTCTCTTTGAAGGGTCATTTGGGGCAGTTTTCTTCCAACTTTAAGGAGCAGAGTAGTTTCCTTCAGATCTTATTAAAACGTAGACTCTGATTCGGAAGGACTGAGGTGGAGCCTAATCTAATCATCTGACTTCCTAAAGTGGCAGAGGACCTCTTCTTTTAATAAATAACAAGGGTTTGAAGAGGTTGGGAAACTACTAGCGGGCCAAATCTAGCCTGCAGCCTGTTTTTGTAAATAAAGTTTTATTGGAACACAGCCACATCCACTTGTTTATGTATTATCTATGGCTGTTTTTGTGCTATGGGGCAGAGTTTAGTAGTTGCCCCAGAGACCACACAGCCTGCGAGTGTAATCATTCTAAATACTCGAATTCTGGGGCGCCTGGGTGGCTCAGTCGGTTGAGGATCTGACTTCGGCTCAGGTCATGATTTCACGGTCCGTGGGTTCGAGCCCCGTGTAAGGCTCTGTGCTGATAGCTCAGGGCCTGAAGGCTGCTTCAGATTTTGTGTCTCCCTCTCTCTGCCTGCCCCTCCCCCACTCACGCTCTGTCTCTCTCACTCTCTCTCAAGACTAAACATTAAAAAAATTATTTAAAAAACCTCAAAATAATATACGAAACTGTGACATAATGTGATACAGCAAATACTACTTTTGCAGAGTAGAAAAAGGAAAACAAATTAGATTAATTTAAAATATTTTCCTCTTCTGGCATATTTTAATTTGTGTTTTGGGTAAGGGAAGCATCATAGAAATAAAAACAAACCCAAATGAGATTACATTAACTGGCTTATAGCTTTGACAAAGAATCAAACCAAACTGTTTTCTGTCCTCGCAAAATTTTATTGAATGTGTAGAACTTCTCTTGTCATTCCAATATTAAAACACAATAAAATACCAGATTCTGCTAAGCAAAAGTCTATTATGAAAAAAAAAAAAAACACATCCATTATCTTGCTTAACTGGAAAATGCTATTAGTAATAGAAAGTGCTTTCTAAATATAATGATGAAGGAGAAGGTAATTAATTTTTGTGTATCAACGTATCTACTCATGAATGTAGTCTAATGTCAGTAAAAAAGAGAAATGAAATAATTAGAGACCTTAATATTTAAGAACATAAAGCAGTCAATTTGTTAGAGATAAGCCAAAATAAGAAAAGGAGAAAACTTTCACTGTAACAGTGTTTATTTTTAAAGCGCTTATTTAGTTAACCAGCAGCTTCTGTTTCATAATACATTGAAATGGCAGTTTCTGTCCATAACGCATTAAAATTATATTTACAAACACTAACGTTTATCCCAGAGAACAGTTAACAAACACAAGCAAAATGTGTCACTTTGTCAAGCTCCAGAAATACCTTGTGATGTCGTAAAGCCCAGCTGGAAGGGCAGAAGCTATGGTTTGAATGAAGAATTAAGTGAGGAACAAATTACCGCATGCTAATTTACCGGCCCTGGGTAGCCTTCAGCAACTTGATTAATTTTGGTCATAATCTGCTGAAAATTAATAAAGGGCATATTGTGTAGTACGTGTTGGAAAATGGTATGTTAGGACTACATTCAGTTCCTTGGGAAAAGGTTACACAACTTGAACTACACATTATCAGAATGCTGAAAAGATCATTCTTTGTTCCCTCTTCCTGTCTACATTACAGAAATGAAGATAGGCTTTCAGCAGACGGAACTTGGAGAGGGAAAAAGCAGCACAGGGCTTGACTTCCAAAGCACGCCGCACAGATACTTCCGTCTTCCTTCTACTGGTTGGCTCCACCCACCTGTGGTCACTGGCATGCCCATCCATTATTTCCATCCTCTCCTGGGAGGAGTTGGGGTAAGCTCCACCACTATTCTGGCCAAGGCATTCCTCCTCGTCCTTAAATCAACTGATCTACCTTAGAGGCTCACTCTTACCTTTAAAGCAACTGAACTCAGATGTATGCAGATGGCACTTACCTAAGCCCGATCCAACAGTGTCGGACTCCACTTGCCCTTGCTACTAGAAAGACCTTGGCCTGTCTTCCATTTAGTCCCAGAAACTCCGGCCCCAAACCTGACTCTCCCAAAGCACAGTCAGGCAGAATCTCTCCCTGAACATACTCTACGTAACCCCTTTGTAGGGGCAACTGAGACACCAATGGAAAGAAGCAGCAGTGAGCAAGCCACATGTTCTGTCTGGGTAAGAAGTGCTCAGAGGGGACCCCAGTAAGGGGCAGCCTCCCCCTCCTGACGCTGGCTCCCCAGTGTGACAGCCTGTCTGCCCCATGCTTTGTAAGGAGCCTTGCACCTGCTTCTTCTACCAAAGGCCTCATCTTGGTCAAAGCTAAAGGCTATCTTTATGCCTGCTGATTTCCCACCAGCACACGGTGGGCTCCCTCTGTCCACCGGGCACCTCCCTTCTTGTTACACTTGGTTGTTGATGCTGAAGCCTGTTGGCTGGAACATGCTCATCTGATAGAGTTAGACTGAGAAACAACTGTACTTGCTTCCGTCTCCTCTGAATAACCTCACTCAGAATGGGAGTATCCCATTCTACACGGTGTATTCTACCTCCCTCAGGCTGCCCCAAACCCGCTATCATGAACTGGGGCCCTAGAAGTAAAATACTGACTGCGACTCACCGTTAGAAATAATACTGCATAACAGCCTGCTTCACACATGCACACTGATGCCATATTTTATCAACTCGTGACGTCATTGATCACGAGCCCCGCCATGATTGTAGACGACACGTCAAAACTGGGAAAACGTGCACTTAATATAAAGGAAATATTAAAAGGTTCACAGAGGGGCGCCTGGGTGGCTCAGTCGGTTGAGCGGCAGACTTCGGCCCAGGTCATGATCTCGCGGTCCGTGAGTTCGAGCCCCGCGTCGGGATCTGTGCTGACAGCTCAGAGCCCGGAGCCTGTTTCAGATTCTGTGTCTCCCTCTCCCTGACCCTCCCCCGTTCATGCTTTGTCTGTTTCTGTCTCAAAAATAAATAAATTTTAAAAAAAAAAAAAAAAAAGGTTCACAGAACAATACTTGATATGTTACATATAAGGCACTCTCATCCATTCTGTCCAATTTCAGTATTTAAAAATTGTGCTGCGACCCGCTAAATTGATTTATTTACCTACTGCCTGGCTCAAAGCCAGACTCTGAAAATGCAGAAGGTCCCCTGTGTGCGAGCAGTTAGGCAGAGGCTTCCCATCTCAAGAAGGAGGCCCAACTCAAACCACGGCACACCAGGCCCTGAGTGACCCGACCTTTGCACTTCCTGAACCTGGCCCACCTCCCTGCTCGTCCACGAGGCTCCAGCCAGGCCGCTCTTCCTGAAGTCCCGTGAACCCACCAGGCGGTATGCCCGCCTCATGGTGTCCTCTGTCTTCCCGGATCAGCTCTGAGGTTGACTCCCTTCCCTCTGACACCCTTTAAGCTGCTTCCATCACATCACCTCACTTCCAGGTTGGGGGGGTGCTAATTTTGCATGTCTCGTGAGTCAAGGGCACTGAGACCTCTGTCCAAGGATGCTGAGAAATCAAACAGCCTAAAACCTGGAGACAGCGTAGCCCTGGGCCACAGATTTGTTCCCTGACCACGACAGAGAGGGCGGACCTCCCCCCAACCGACCTGCGCCGTACTCTGAGGCATGAAAGGATTGGAAAGTCTCTCCCCGAAGACGATCTGTTAAGCTTCCGGGGTGAGAAAGGGAATCTCTCTCAGAAGGGAGGATGGGTAGGTCTGCATATAAATTGGTTATAAGTTGGGAGTTTCCTAGGCTCTGTGTTTCTCTAAGCTGAGACTCACACCTACTGTGGGGCCTAGCATGTATCCAGAAGCTTCCACATGACCCTGTGGAACTTAGGGGGCAAGGGACCCAAGGAGAATTTGCCGAGCCCGGAATAGTAGCCGACTAAATCCATTTAGGCTTCCTGTTTCCTTACAGATTTAATTGATGCAACTGGGAAAGTCAGCCTAGCAGCTCACGGGTTTACAGCATTAACCACAGCTTGACTTACTGGTCCTCCGCTTATTACCAGACTCCCCCTGCCCCGCAATGAGACTGAAACCGTCCTGAGGACAGAGATCAGGTCATGCTAAAATCAGTAGTTTGAATGTATACTTCTGTCCACTAGGTTTATAATTTACAACTGCTATAATTTACTTCTTTATCCAGTTAAGTCCCCGCTATAGAAATTCTTAGCCATCTTTTTTTTTTAATTTTTTAAATGTTTGTTTATTTTTGAGAGAGACAGAGAGAGACAGAGAGAGAGAGAGAGAGACAGAGAGACAGAGCGTGAGCAGAGGAGGGGCAGAGAGAGAGGGAGACACAGAATCTGAAGCAGGCTCCGGGCTCCAAGCTGTCAGCACAGAGCCTGACACAGGGCTCGAACCCACGAACCGTGATTTCATGACCTAAGCTGAAGTAGGGCGCTTAACCGACTGAGCCACCCAGGTACCCTCTAGCCATTTTATTAGTGGCCAAAAAGGTCTCATTTTACAAAACTGTGTTCTCCGGAACATATGCTGGTTGACACAAGACTTTGCTTGAGATAATAAATACCTACAGTTAGAGATGCTTACAGTTAAAGCATAAAAAAATACATATATACTCAATTTACTAGAGTTCTTGGTGAATAAACATGGCTTGGCCATGGTTACGGAATATTTAAGATAATTTAAAAAATTTATCCTGCTGCCAAAGAAAGTACAGAAAGACAAGTAAATCTTGTTTGATAATTGAGTGTATTGCTTTTCCTCAGGGTCACTGCCATGAATATTAAACATGATTCCATTGTACAGAAAGAGGTTCTCCGTTGGAACTTAGTCTAGAAATTAAATTTTTTAATAAACTAACAAGGACTTTTTTTCACGATTTTATTCTTTCCAGGTACCATAAAGTTGGGAATATTTCTATTCATCTTATCTCCTGGCTAATCAAGTTTCCACCGCACCTCTTTCAAAAGCATTCTAAATGAAAGAAACCGCAGAACCAAATGCTAAATCATACCACTGAGAAAACACACGACCGATTATCACCTTCTCCCGTAGAACATCGGTGGCATTAATTCACAACCGCTGCGTACATCAGTCCACCTATCCACGGTCCCTGGTTTCATTTTGAAAAGCAAAATCTCCCTTTCTCAATGGATCTATTTGCGTTTATGCC
>NW_024420331.1:1232985-1241829 GCF_014898765.1 Herpailurus yagouaroundi
CTCCCTTTCTCAATGGATCTATTTGCGTTTATGCCTTTCCAAATTTGAAGAAGTTTTCCTTACGGCAAGAGCAGAGATTTCGTTCTGTGTTTTACTACAAAAGCATCTGCCGGGGAGGTTCTATATCCAGGGAGGGCTTTATAACAGCCTGGCAGTGGATGGGGGGCATGGGGGGGTGGGGGGAGACGCGGGGCTGGGGACCTTGACCTCCAGGCAAGACTCCATTGGCCCCGCCTTGGGGCATGTCCTCGAATGGGTCTCCAAGTCCTCCTTTTGCTGCTTTCCCCCAACTTGTAAAATAAGAATAGTACCTGGCAGTGGGAACTTACTAACCAATCCTTTTAAATGGCTAAGATAAAAGTGCTTCTGAGTTGAAAGCCATTGTATAGGATGTGAACTACTATCTTCCCAATACTCCATATGTGCCACTCTATTAAGCTAAAGAAACAAATAAACAAACAAACAACAGGGCAAGTGTTTTCACAGCAAATTATATTAAGTGCTTTATGAATTCCAGAGGCAAACGCTGATAAAGGTTCTATAAACAGTGTTTACAACGACAGCCATGAGCAGAGCTATAAAATAACATTACGTGGCAGGCATTCAGAAAGAGGGTTTTACTGAAATAATCCTTAGTTCCTGAACCATGCAGGAAAAGAAATCGACCACGTCCAAACTTCTAGAACTACAGATCATCTTCCATTGACATTTGATTGGAAAAGAATGACCAAGAGAGTTGCCAAAAGAATTGGTTTAGTGGCGGAAACAGGCACCGGAGGGCCAAGGAAAACACCGAAAAAAAGGGAGCAAGGAAGTCCTGAAGTCTGGAGAATCTCGATCTCCTTCCATCTCGCCTCAGTCCTAACAAGTTTGTTTGAAGATGGGCTACCGGTCCCAAGCCTGTCCTCTGTCGGCTAAACGTGGGGCCAGCTCACCCCAAGCATTACTTAGCTAGGAAAGGCAGGCAGGCAAGAATGGTTCCTGTATTGCTACTTGGGGGCATCTCAAAGCTACAAGAGAAATTTACCCCCCACCAGGAGCGTCCAGTACCGTAAGGCAATGGTTCCCAAATGTGGCTGCACATGAGATTACGAGGGAGAGCTTGAAAACGTCCTGGTGTCCGGGTCCTACCCCATACTCTCTCCGTCGGGATCCCTAAGGGTTTGGCCACGCATCGGTATTTGTTTCAAACTCACAGAACCATCACAATGCGCGGCCAGGTACGAGAATACGTGCACCAAAGGCATTCAGAATGGTATCACTTGAGTGAAAGACAGGGCAGGACATCTCTTTCCCATTGTCGCCTTATTAAGCTAGACCAAGGGTCAGAAAAATGTCTGCCAAAGGCCAGATTATCAACATTTTCAGGTTGGCGGGCCACACGGTAAATAAGCAGCCATAGGCAATATGTAAATTAGGGGGCACAGGGCCTCTTTGGGCACCTAAGCCCTATTTTGCTGGCCTCCCGACCTAGTCTGTGCCAAACTAAACCCGTCTCACTGTACCAATGCTATTTACATTATAAAACACACACGGATGAAAATTAATAAACGGAAAAAATAGATGTATCTTTAACTACATGTTTTATTATTAACAGTACAGAATGTGCTCCTGTGGAACCATCCCTGCTAATAGTTTTTATGGAGAGCAATTCATTTTAAAAGGTTTAATTAATTTTGAAAAACTTTGATTCATACTCCATGATACAGCAATCTGAAGGTCTGGCACGAAATTCATTGCGAAACTTGGATCAGCGGCTCTCAGACTGGAGGAAAACCTTGACAGAGATATATTGACCCAAATGCTGTACGGCTGAATTTTCCAACCGATGATTCTCAGTTTCCAACCCATGCCCACGAACCAGGTGATTGTTTCTGTTGACCCTCAGACAGGAAATGCCTACCTTCCCTGGCCACAGTTAGCTGTCCTGGAACCTAACTGGTATGTGTTCATTTTCGTATTTTTAATACATGATGTCAGAACCCAGAGAAACCGCAAATCAACACACACCAGTTAGAGTGGATTACAACGTTCTGTTGCCAAGAATCGGAAGCAAGCAGCTAGGAGAGTATGGATAGATAATACTCATCATTTCCATTCACAATATATATTCATTTCAGAAGATACACTATTGGAAACACTGATCAACATCCATTTGCAAAATCATCCAGAATTTCAAATATGTTTCTCTTGAAATGGAGTTAATTGCTTGTTTGCTGTATAAATGTTTTTTTCTCTGAAAATAACAGACAAAATACGCTTAGGTCTCTCAAAAAAAAAAAAAAAAAAAAAAAAAAACAAGAATCTACTAGATAGTATACCCTCCTGGCATATAGGGAAAAGAAACTTTGGAAAACAAAAGTGACAGTTTTTTAAGAAGTATTTTGCCATGGGATAAAAAGCAAGCCTCTACAGAAATGAAAAGATTTTCCTGTCCGTGTCCCTACTCATTACTAAGAAGAGTAAAGCATCAACTATTTACAAGTATGTTTTTGGTTTGTTGCATTTTTATGTAAGCTCTACACCCAATGCGGGGCTTGAACTCAAGACCATGTGATCAAGACTTGCAGGCTCTATCACGTGAGCCAACCAGTGGCCCCTTAAAGGTATGTTTTAATTAAACTAGACGCTGTACCGACATCCCACAGGGTGTCAGTGGTGACGTGTTCCACTGAGAGCCCACTGCCACCAGCCAAAAGGAAGGGAGAGTCAGCAGTTAACAACCCCTTCATATTAGGAGGGCGTCAGGGTGGCTCAGTCGCTTAAGCGTCCAACTCCAGCTCAGATCAAGATCTCGCAGTGCGTTGAGTTCGAGCCCCACGTCGGGCTCCGTGCTCACGGCTCAGAGCCTGGAGCCTGCTTCAGATTCTGTGTCTCCCTCTCTCTCTGCCCCTTCCCCAGCTCACACTGTCTCTCTCTCTCCCTCTCAAAAAGAAATAAACATTAAAAACAACAACAACAACAAAAACAAAACAAAACTCCTTCACGTGTGAAACCTGAACACGTACCACTGACCAACACGCAACCGTATCTCACACGTTACAGAAGTTTCTAAGGAAGAAAAGCACATCTAAGGCCCCGCACGCGATCCACATGTTGCCCCCTTAGCTACCGTGCTTCTGAAGCCTCTAGAACTGCAAGATGCCCACTACCAAATGGCAGAGCAGTGACATGAAGTCCGTCTCTCATTTTACGTGTGTGCTCTAAGTGGGCACAGTTCCGACAAAGACGCTGCATTGTCATCTCAAGGAACTTAGATATTTTAGGGACAAGGGAGTCAAGAGACCCCGAAACTTACAATTTTCAAGTTGTCAATTCACCTAAATATTCCTGATATTTTCCCCACGTTCTCATCAAAACAAAACAGAATAAAGGATTTCCACTTTATGCAGCTGAAGGTGAGCAGGATATGTGATTCCCCCAAGATACGGTTCTTTGGCAGAAGGATTATTTTAAGCTGGTTATTTTTAAGAAACTGCACACAAGGGAGAAGCTCTAAGAACCCTGGAGAAGTTACTCTTTTGTTGAAGAGACATTTACATTTATAAGGAAAATCTCCATTTGTAAGGGTGTCTCCAAGTGCGCACCAGGAAAAGGGGGAAGACCAAATCTCTAGAAACTCTTACCAAAATGAAAAACCAATGACTCAAATCTGCATCACAACCTTACCCACGTTTACTGCGCTTTGCCTGTTTACTTTCCAGACCTGACTCTGCACCCCCAAAATCTTGTCTTTACTTGGAGATGGTATTTAGGGTAATGGCTTTGGTCATTTCAGGGAGTTAACTCAAGTTCTCAGGGTCTCCAGCATACATGCGAGAGTTATACATGTTATTAAGCTTCCATTTCTGTCCCGTTGATCTTTCTTTTATTACAACGTGGTCTCAGCCCACAACCAAGAAGGGTGGAGGGGAAGTTGTTTCCTTCCCCACAGTCATCAGAGACATTAAAATTCAAATGACTGCTGGCTTGAGATTTCAAGAAGCCAATAAAGGAGAGAACTAAACCTTCTTCAGTGAAGAATATGAATTTGAACAATTTTAGTAACATTTAAAAAATGCAGAACTGTACATACCATTGTCAATGATGATCCCCAAACTATAAAAGATTTTTTTCCCTTCCAAACCAGACAGTGTGATCAGTACATTCTGGCAGTTATGTGCCTGTCTTTAAAGCAAGCTTTGTAATGTAAAAGAAAGGCCTAGAACCCTGGAGGATTTTTATGGCACTCTTTGTAATGCTAAAAGCAAGCACAGGGAGCAGTGGATTTACCTGGATACCCTTGTGAAGGAATACGGTTACCTAAGTGGAGCTAAAATAATAAGAAAAGGGAAATGCGGGAACTATCCACACAACTGTTTATGTCTGATACAGAAAAACAAGTAGTCCTCCTGTACCCAGGATTTGGCTTGCCTCAGTTTCCGTTAACTGTGATCAAGGGCGGTCCAAAAGTAGATCATCACAAGAAGGGTGCGGACAGGACAAGAAGATATACGGAGAGAGAAATCACATTCATGAAACTTTTGGTACAGTGCACTGCTCCAATCGTTCGATTTTATTATTAGTTATTGTTGTGTCCTTACTATTGTGCATAATTTACGTATTACACTTTCTTGTAGGTGTGCGTGTACAGGAAAAAAACATGACACAGGGTTCAGTGGTTGCAATCCGTATGCGATCCGTGGTTGAAGGCACCCACTGGGGGTCTTGGAATGGATTTCGGGTGGCTCAGGGGGAAATACTATAACTAAGAATTCATCGGAGTTTAATAAAAGCTATTGTAATAGGGGAGCAAATTCTGCCACCCCAAGATAATGCCTCTTTGGCATACCGAGCGCTTCGGATGACGATTTTTAGGAAACTGCAAACACAAGAGAAGCTCTAAAAACTGAATAGAAGTCACTCCTCTTAGAAGTTACAAGTTTAAGGAAAACCTCCATTTGTAAGGGTGCCCCCCTTGGCTGTACCAGGAAGCACAGGAAGACTCTAAATGTCAAGAAACTGGTAGAGAAGACAACGCCTCGAATCTGCATTATATCCATACACTTAGGTGCTGTGTTTTCCCTGGTTAGGTGCCAGGATGGACTCCCCACCTCCAACATCTTTTGTATTTGGCTCAAGAAGGTATTGAGGCTGATGCCTTTGGTCGTTCCAGACCGTTACTCTGTTTTCTTGGATGTCTCCCAAGAATACTGGAGGTATACTTACTACTGGGCTTTTGTTGGTGCTTCCCCTGTTACTCTGTCTCATGTCAACTGATTCTTAAATCACCTGGTAGAACCTTAAGGGCAGTGTAAGTTTTTTTCTTCCCTTGCTAACACTACTATGGTTGTGTCATCTTCAAACACTCCACGGTTGAGAATATTTTTAATTTTGCGCTTCTCTCCTGATTTGGCGGCCTCCCTGGACTCCACTCGACTACAAGCTAGTAGCACCTCGCCCTCCCTCCTGATTGGGACAACCCAAAATGTCTGGAGACGCTGCCAAATGTTCCCTGAGTGACAGAAGCTCCCTTCTATGAAGCTTAGATGACAATGTTTGTTTGTTGGTACCCAGCTCTGATGGCCTTCCGTCCAACAGGTACTCTTTTCCCTTGCTCCGAGCTCTGGAAAAGAAGCCGTTGCTACGTCCCGCTGCCTTTACCCGTTGAGTCCTGCCCATTTTTAATCCATGCCTGCTTCTCGCTATTCTCAGGCCCCTGCATGTCTCCCCAAGGATCACCAGCTGCTTTTCACAGGCCAGTCACAGCCTCTCGGTCTTCGCCCTGTGCCCTCTGGCAAATCCACCAAATTCTGTAGAGGAGATGACGTTGGTAGAGTTCAGAACACCCTAGTCAAAATATGGCATCCTGGCATATTGAACCACCAGATTCAGGAAGGACTCTCTGACCTCCTACTTCCCCCCTGAAACAGGTCCAAGTCCTTCATGTCAAAGATGCCCTTCCAACACCCTGAAGGAGCCTCGTTACAACTAAAGATAGGGAGATGCAGAGGGGAAGTCAACAAATAAGCCTTGCTATGTTTGCTCTAAGTTACGACTGTTCCCTCCTGTCCTTTGCCCTACCACATTTTCCCATGGTGCTGCACACCTCATCAAACCTAGCATAAAAATGCTTAGGTTGAACTCTTTCTTGGAGTCTCCATGTCCTTATGAAGGCTCTCATGTCACACAACACTTACACTAACTAAATTTGTATGTTCTTCTCTTGTCAATCTGTCTTTTCTCAGTCCCATCCACATGGTCCCAGCTACAGAACCTAAGAGAGCAAAGAAAAAAGAATTTTTTCCTCCCCTTCACTAGGAGACTGTCCGTGGAATGTTGTCATTTCATTCTTATTTGGAGACAGATTGGTGTAAGTGGTCAATGCATAAATATTACTGCACTCGTTTCAAGATAACAAAAGGGAAGATTAACCCCAGACATTTTTACAAACAAAAAAACAACCTTGGTTTGCAACATTAAAAGGAAAGGAGTTTTCCAGATCGCTGCTGGAAAATAAACTGAAATTCATTTCAACAGTCATTAGCCAAATTTTCTGGCAAGCAAACTCAAAACTTAATCACACAAGACATTAAATAGTATATTAGTCACTCGATGCAAGTTCAATTTATAACTGTTAAATAGAGAAAGCCATAATCAGAGAAAGTACTGAATATCTAAAGTAGAAGTAGTAACACCGACTAATAAATATGACATGCAAAATGTTAGCTACAGAAATCGCTGATCCATGGTATTTACTGAAATGCCTGCATGTTAAAGATAAAGCGTTTTTTTCCTAGCGCTAAGAATGCACTCATCGCGGTGCATTTGGGTTTCTTCGGGCAACCCAACAGCTGTGGTTTCAAACATGAGCCTTTGAGAAATACATTTAAATGAATATTTATAAACTTTTCTCTAGCAATTATATTTAGCAACTGCAGCAGATGCCACCGCTTTCACGGTGTTAGCTGTGTCACTAATTAGAGTCCCTCTCTAATCAGGCTGTCCCTCAGTCACGTGTCCCTGCAGTCGACCACCACCCTGAAGAGAGAGACACACACACAGGTCTAACGGGTCTCTTGCCACGCGAGAAAAATAAAAGTCATAAAAACACACATAAACCGTACGCACTCCATGTTCATAATCTCAGATTTGCCCACAGCAACTAGAGGATCATTTGAAATTGAGATTTTTATGTTCTAAGCATCTTGACAAGGTATCATCTCAAGGAACGCCAGGCAACCTCCATGCCTCCTTTCTAGCCCACCGGCCCCAGGGTAGGGCCCACAGACCACCAGGTGAAAAGCGCACAGAATCCTCAGATGTACTCCTCAAGGCGATCTAGAAGACCTGGGAGGAGTCTGGCAGTGCATATTTTCTGAGATCTCAAGGTGATTCTTTGGTGCCCTAAGCTTTAAAACCATTTAGGTGCAGTCCACTGGGTGGCTTAGTCGGTCAAGTGTCCCACTACTGATTTCGCCTCAGGTGATGATCTCATGGTTGGGATTCTCTCTCTCTCTCTCTCTGTTCCTCCCCCTCCTGCACTCTCCTGCTTACTCTCTGTCTCTCTCTCAAAATAAATAAATACACATTAAAAAAATTAGATCCAGCTTCTCAAAGCTGACTTCTCAAATGCCCATCTTTCCTATTTCCAAAGTGCCCAGAGTTCGCTCATTATCACGGCTCTTATTATCTGTAGTGGAATTGATCCAGTTATGTCTGCCCTCTTCACTATCAATTACTTAAAGAGAGTGCCTTAGATTTACACATTTCTCCACAGAAGAAGGATAGGAGACATAGATAGAAGGCAATTAATAATTGCTTGATTGCACAAATACTTCCACCTTTGCGAGACTGAGGGTTAAGTTTTTATGTATCGGGTTTTATCGTGAATTCCAGAAATACATGCCAACTTTGAACTCCAGAGCAGCTGTAATACAGCTTCCAGATACGTGTTTATAGCCATCTTTCACTCTTTGGTGTGGACTTCCATTTTGTGGTTTACAGCATTTACATTATGCTACACACGTTACCTTCGATATTGGAGAAGCTCCATTTAAACCTTTAAAACCAGAGGAATTCTGAAAATTTTATGGGAATGAATACGAATACAGTAAGAGGGAAAAAACGGAAATCAAAAAGAGTGGAAAGCTCAAATCAGGAAATACACGTATACAATAGAAATGACACTATCCCCTGCTCAGGATTATTAAAAGGAGTTGGTTATATAAAGATATAGGAAATGCAAGGAAGAACTCACAAAGCCTTACCCCTTCAAAGGGATGAGATTTTTCAACTTCCTGGCTATTTTACATTACAAGAAGATAAAGATCTCTGAACTCTGGTCAGGAGCCTTCTCAACATTCCCACTTTTCAATTTCAACTTTTGGTAGATATATTCAATCTCTCCTCTCCCTTGTGCCTTTAGTGACTCAGGGCAACTCCTAACACCTTAAAAGCTGATCTGTCCCCCAGTGGCCACATCCCATTTTCTTGAGAACCACACTCCTCAATTAGACAACTCTCCTACTATGACCTCTCCCCTCCACTTTTCCCTTGGAGTTTGCCTGAAACATGCTAGTCCGTACTACTGGAAAGAAAACAAGCAAAACTCGACTCCTTTCGTGTGATTCAGGGATCAGCAAACATCTTCTGTGAAGAGCCGGATAGTAAATATTTTTAGCTTCGTGTGTCATACAATCTGTTCCAACTACTCAACTTTCTGTAGACTATAGGTTAAAAAAAAAAAAAAAAAAAGAAGAAGAAAGAAGAAAGAAATAGGCAGAGCTACATTCCAATAAAACTTTATTTACAAAACAGGCAGTTGGCTAGATTTGGCTTGCAGGCCATAGTTTGCCAAAGCCT
>NW_024420331.1:1246829-1250511 GCF_014898765.1 Herpailurus yagouaroundi
CCTCAGGCTGTTCTCAAGCAGGCAAGGTCTTTGTATTTCTTACCTGAGATAAGGAACGCAAGGGCCCATCCGGTTTATAGAGTCTCTCATACGTTACCCATAGCCCCTTCCCCTTGGCCTAAGATACCCCTTCTTGATGTCAGGGGCTGAAATTTGCTGTTCTCTGATGTTCAGTCTCCACCCCAAAGTGAACATGGGGTGTATGTTACATGTATCTACTCAATGCGCATGTTCTATCTTTCCACGTGAATTGGCATAAACTTCTCCCTCCGTTTCACCAACATGTAAGTAATCTCAACCCTTGTGATTATAAAAAGCATTCTCTTCCCCCTCAGGAGGACAGATTTGAAGTTCGCCCTCCTGCCTCATTTGGCTGCCTCTCAAATAAACCTTTTCCTTGCCGCGTACCTGAGGTCCCAGTGATCGGCTTTGCAGACAGACCTGGGTTCAGTTTCAAGAGTGCTGCTCATGGTTCCAGGTGTTAAACTATAAATCCTCTCCTATGTTGCTACCCCTGACCACAGCAGTCCTGACTCCTACCTCCCGATTCTGACAGTGTTCTCACAAAGGTCATCCATGACCACCAAACTGCCTGATCGTGTTCCCTGGGTACCTGTTTCAGTATTAACTTTCCCAAGTATTAAAACAGTCCCAAGGCACCTGAGTGGTTCAGTCGCTTAAGCGTCCAACTTCGGCTCCAGGCATGATCTCGCGGTCCGTGGGTTCGAGCCCCACATCGGGCTCTGTGCTGACAGCTCAGAGCCTGGAGCCTGCTTTGGATTCTGTGCCTCCCTCTCTCCCTGCCCTTTCTCCACTCATGCTCTCTCTCTCCCTCTCTCTCTGTCTCAAAAATAAATAAGCATTTAAAAAATAACAAATAGAATAAACTAGTCCCCACCTCCCCGCATATGCGGCCCCATTGTCCTGATTTGTAAATAACACTTCTCGGTCTCCTTTTTGGTCCTCTCTTTCCCCACCTCACCCATAAAGTATAAAGATTTTCCAGACTTGGTCTTTTGCTCTTCTTCAGTGACACGTTCTACTGGGTGACCAAATTCATCCTTCACCCATCACTCCCCCAAGAGGGCCTTCCCTGATAAGGCTCTGGCCTTTTCTTTTTGTTCTCCCCCTGCACCCTGGGTGCATACTGACCTACTGCTGATGGTGAAATGAAGGCAAGGGTGGCTATCAGTTTGCAGATGAAGCCCGCCTTAACAAAATGCACGGCCTCTTGAAAGAGGTAATTTACACTCGCGGTGAGTCTGTGATTAGGATGATGAAATCGAGTACTGTAGGATGCTGTCTCCCAAAATAGGGGAAAGAATGCCGGAAGCAAGGGCATCCAGTTTCCAATAAGGAGCAGTTCAATCATTTGGGTCAGTCTTCAAGATGAAGACAACTGGAAAAAAGTGCAAACATATAAATAAAAACATCATCTTAAATCTACAAGGAACAGGAAACTATAACAAGCAATGGAGCAGATTTGAAAAAGAAACAAATAGAAACTATGCAAATAAAAAGAGAAAAGCTCAATTTAAAAACTCAGCGGACAGGTTTAACAGAAGAGCAGACAAAGCTGAAAGAAGAATGAGGGGACTGGAAGATAAATTAGATTTAATTACTCAGACTGTAGCAGAGAGAGACAACAAGTTGCTAAATACAAGAGAGGGTAAAGGATACACAGGATCCCATTAGAGGACCTGGCCTACATTTACAAATGAATACTGAGCAGAGGCAATATTTCAAGAGATAATACCTGAGAATCTCTTGTTCAGATAAAAGACAACAGTCCACAGTTGGAAGAAATCCCCCCCCCATATTGTCAAAGATAAAATTTTTAAAATGCACACCAAGAAATGCATAGATCCTAAAAAGGAACCAGAGTAAAAGAGAGGCCGTCTTCCAAAGAACTATATATAGAATTAAATCTCAGTTCTCAACAACAATGGAAGTTCCAAGAAAGTAGAATAATACCCTTAATGAATGGAGAGAAAATTGCCAACCTAGAATAATAAGACAAACAGCAAAAGTACCTTTTGAGAATAAAAGCAAAATAAATACACGTATAGCCAGATGAAAATAGTTAACTACCAACGGAGCCAGTCTAAATGAAATTCTAAAGCATATACATCAACCAGGTTAAAAAAGAAAAAAAAAAAAAAAAAACAGAGAAGAATAGTCTACATATGGAAGAAAGTACATATTTTGGGGCGCTTGGGCGGCTCAGTCGCTTAAGCGTCCAACTCTTGGTTTCGGTTCAGGTCATTATCTCATAGTTGTGAGACTGAGCCCCACTTTGGGCTCAGCATGGAGCTTGACTGGGATTCTCTCTCTCTCTCTCTCTCTCTCTCTGCCCCTCCCCCCAGCTCGTCCCCTCTCTCTCTCTCTCTCTCTCTCTCTCTCAATGAATAAACAAAAAACAAAAAACAAAAAACAAGAAACAAAAAACAAAAGGAGAGAAAAGATGCCAGAAGAAATGTACAAGATGTGGAAAGAAAAGTACAGAAAGTAGCAGATATTTGGGTAACTCTTAACAAACACTGAGTGTATCGAGCAAAATCATCTTATTTGGGGGGTAAGTTAAAATGTACAGTAACAATAACAGCATGTAGGTTTGGAAGGAAAAGGGCAAGCAAATGGAGCTTAAATATTCTTTTTAGTCCGTAAGGAGAGAATAAAAATATTAACTTCACACTTTGATAGCTAACAATTCATGTTTTGCCCCCCATGGTAACCACTACAAGGATCAACACCTGCTAATAAACCAACTGGCCCTGAGAATGGATGACCGTGGAATGCCACACCCATGCCCAGCCTTCATGTCACCTAAGGTGGCGAGAAGGGCCTGACATTGGTAAGTCCAGATCCCACCCCTCCTTCCAAAAAGTTAAGGCAAGAAACGAGAAACAAGGAACGTGGAATCGTGGAGACAAATACAAGGTACAGAATTAAGGGGGTAGATTTCAATCTGTGCGTATAAACGTCTTTAATCACATTAAATGTAAATGAAATAAATGCTCACGTGAAGGGCTAAAACTCAGAATTAATATTTCAAACTTTCAACTTTATGCTGCTTATAAAAGACATAAAATTGAAGACCGCAAAATAAAGTGAGACGATAAATAGAGCATGAGGAAATCTAGAGAGGAGCATCAACCTAGGAGCAGAAATAGAGTGGAAAATTTAAACTAATTATTGATCTTCTTCCCTGCTGGGCAGATAAGGATTTCTGGTTATATTAGGGTATGCTACTACTCAAGTTGAAAATAGTTACCCATTATGACCAACTTCTCAAATTAAGTTAAACCCAGCCGCACTGGCTGGGGGATAATAGAGCTTTATAAACAGTCCCTCCTTCTTCACTCTGTATGAACGCAATTTTAGATGGGACACACCACAAGAAAAACTATTGGTTTGGTTTAATGGCAATGGTCTTTATTCATTGGACAGGCGCACAATCCCGGACCGGCGCTGGCTTCTGAGTTTCATTTGCACATCCGGCCTTCGTTTTTACTGAGGGGACTGACTAGGACCAAGCCCAGTAAAGAGTTATGTTGACTTGGCTCAGCTCATTAGGCCGGAAGGACAGCGCTCAGAACGCAAACGAGCAGAATCCAATCTGCGGGGACCAGTTAGCCCTACTCTCCTGCACCAGCACAGATGTCCTTTCTAATCCAATCAG
>NW_024420331.1:1250611-1255604 GCF_014898765.1 Herpailurus yagouaroundi
TGGGGCGGGGGGGGGTGGAATCAGCAAGCCTGTGTCAACAGAGCAGAGCAAATCTGGAACACCAGAACACAATGCAAGGATGCCCAGCCCGGGGGGCTCCTCCAAGGCGGCCCAGAGGAAGGACAGCAGGGTTTGTCCACTGGAAGTCTATTACAGCGATTTGCTTCCAAAGGAACTCGTCGAAAACGGCAGACTATCGTATCTGCAGGCCCCATTTCTTAATCCATTCGATATTTATTCCCTAATTCATTTCTTGTGCATCTCGGACTACGAGCTAGGTGTCCAATGGTCTGCAAACACATTTGGCCTCAAGAATCCCTACACCTCATTTTTTGGTGATTTTCCACCCACCGTTTACCTTTTAATCTCTAAACAGTGAGGGTTAACTTTCCAGCGGTCTCTCAGAGATAACTCCATGTGAACAACCTTTCCACAACACTCAGCGGCAGCACGTAGAGGCCTGACCACAGTGGTCACCAGAATGTGACTCTGGGCAGACCACGGCCCACAGACAAAATCTCAC
Organism: Herpailurus yagouaroundi; assembly: GCF_014898765.1. Classification (NCBI taxonomy): domain Eukaryota; kingdom Metazoa; phylum Chordata; class Mammalia; order Carnivora; family Felidae; genus Herpailurus; species Herpailurus yagouaroundi. The sequence goes on from NW_024420331.1 coordinate 1,251,135, forward strand.
GGCCACTGAATTTTGTAAATAAAGCGACTGGAATACAGCCTTGCTCATCCGCTTACGTATTGGCAATGGCATCGGGCCACGCTACGACAAAGGAGTTGAGGAGCTCCAACAGCGATCCCATAGGTGTCAAAGCCAAATGTTGTTTACCATGCGGTCCCTTACAGGAAAAGGTGGCTCTTGACAGAATGCAGGGAGGGGCGTTCTCAGGCGCACCTAACATGGGTTTAGCCCCCACGCACAGATGTGGGGCAGCCACGGGCACGAAGCCCCGTCAGCAGCTGCTACGCACCAAGCTGGCTTTGTAGAGTCAGCTAGAGAGTCATTTCATCAAGACTTCTATGAAAACAAAACAGTTCTCTTCATGTGATTAAACCCGGCCCACCTTTCTTCCTTATCAAGTGCTCCCGGGGCAGCTGGAACACCTAGATGGCTTTGGTGAGCCAGGGTCAGAGCGTTTCTCTAAAGCGTGCAAGGTATTCCCAGTCGTTTCTCAATGCCCCTGGCTTCCCCGGACGGCCCGGCCTCTTTGTCATCCATCACCCTACAAGGCCTGTCCCGGCATTCTCTGCTGGCTCATTAGAGAGCCCCCAATGACTGCCAGTGCACTTGCTCCTTCAAACACTTACTGTTCCATTCAAATTCAAAGGCCCCAAACACAGCTAATTGGCCACGTGTGGAGCCCAAAACCCGTCTCTCCAGGGCCCAGCTGTACACATAGAACAGACAGGAACAGGAAGCGCATATTCATGACCTTTGGCGGTAACAGAATTCCAGTAGCCTTTGAAACTTTGGCTAGAGAGCATCAAAATTTCTCGGCTCACAGTGACCCTGAAAAGAGAAAACTGCCCATAACCGCCGACCACAGAATCTTCCGGATGTGGAGCGGTGTCTGTGGAAGCTTTGCCATAACCTCAGTGAGACGGCATCTAATTTTCTCGGAGTGAAGTGTGGGCTCCATACGGCGTACAAGGGGGATGCTAACGGGATGCAGAAGATTGCGGGACGTACGGCACCTCCAGGACGCCCTTCTATTTCTGCAGGCGTGAGCAAAGGGAACAGACCTCAGAGCCAAAGTAAATTCTGCCAGGGTTGGTGGCACTGAAAATCCAAAGGTCATGCTAACTCTATGGTTCCTAACACACCGTGATCATCCCCCGTATGGGTTACTACGGCAGCAGGCAGGTGTGCGGGCGCGAGTGCACGCGGGCACACCCGCGCACACCCGCGCACACCCGCGCACGGGCACACACACCTTTACTTACATGTACCCGCCCCTGAAAACTTCAGCGTCTGCTTCAACTCCTCTCCCTTCTCGGAGTCCTCGTGCCAGACCTTAGAAAACTACCTCACACCCTTTTCTATAATCAGGACTCTTCCCAACGGTAAGACGCTCTCCTTACAGCCAACACTACAGAGCAGTGTCGCCTGTTCCCAAACTTCATACGAATGGAATGATTTGTGAGGACTTCTTTGCTCCACACGGTCCAGGAGATTCATCCCAGTTGTGGCATGGAGTGAGGACGCACTGTGGTATATTTCTACCGCAGGCCACTAGAGGACAATGTATTTATCTATTTTACTGCTAATGGACATGGAAGCTGTTTGCAGTTCAGGGCTGCGATGGATAAAGCCCACGGTGGCCTTTTATTGGTCTCCGACTCCCAGTCTCTTCCCCACCATTGGTTCTTGTACAAACTGCCGAATTTACCAAGCTGCCATTATAGGACTCCGTAGCATACCAGGTACCAATAGCTTCTCACTGGTTTTCTAGATAAAAATCGTCTCCTCGGGGCGCCTGGGTGGCTCAGTCGGTTAAGCGTCCGACTTCAGCTCAGGTCATGATCTCACGGTCCGTGAGTTGGAGCCCCGCATCGGGCTCTGTGCTGACAGCTCAGAGCCTGGAGCCTGTTTCGGATTCTGTGTCTCCCTCTCTCTCTGCCCCTCCCCCGTTCATGCTCTGTCTCTCTCTGTCTCAAAAATAAATAAATGTTAAAAAAAAAAATCGTCTCCTCATTCTAACGTTGAAGAGTTTCTGCTACTGCATCTGATTTACCGTCCAGCCTCTGTGGCCCATCTCTGCCATCCACGATTGTGCCGTTTCAGACAAATTCTCCCCGGTGCTCAAGCATACCTCGCTCGCTTTCCCACTCGGGGGCCCTTGTTTTTGTGGTGGCTTTGGCCATGAATGCCCCCTCCCTACTCCTTGCATTTAGGCCTATGGAAAACATCCATAACCTTCCGGGTTCATATAAAAATGACAGGTCCTCCAAGAAGCCATCTGAAAACAGGGGAATCTGAGTGGCTCAGTCGGTTAAGAGTCTGACTCTTGATTCCGGCTCAGGTCATGATCTCACAGATAGTGAGCTCAAGCCCCGAGCCAGGTTCTGTGTTGACAGCGTGGAGCTTGCTTGGGATCCTTTGTCTACCTCTCTCTGCCCCTCCCCTGCTCATTCTCTCTCTCTCTCTCTCTCTCTCTTTCTCAAAATAAATACATAAACTTAAAAAAAAAAAGTCTTGAGAAAACATCCTATCTTCCTTCTTGGAAGACCAGAACATTTGAACTCTGTGCAACTATGTCCCGTGGCATAGTGGCACTAACTAGGGTGACTTCTTCATGATAATTACGTGGAGAACTGAACAGAACAGAATGGAGGGTCAGCTGCTATTCTCAATGTATTTCACTCCTAGGGACATTCTTCTTGGGTTAGCGGAATTCTTTCTCGGTAAGTAAATACTCAGATACATCATTTAATCACTTAAGCAGTGAGTGAATTTAGCAAGTGAAGAAGAAGGCAATTCGTGGGATGGTATTCCATTTTTTGGTTAATGTTCATAAAACAAGGCTTTAAAAAACATTGGCTTTTGTGGGCATAATAAAAGAAAGAAAAGAATTAGCAGAGAAGGATCATTGGTTCTGTTCAGTCTGCAATCTCCTAATGAATATTCATTTCTTCTTCTACTAAATACTGACCAGAGCTGGGAGCTGTGGGGGGTGTGGGGACCGGAGACTGGAAACTTCGTCCTCAAGAATCTCACATTCCACTGAGGAAAATAAAAGGGTAAGAACAGAATAATCAGTGGAAATATTGGGTTTGAGAAATCTTCAGAGGAAATAGAAAGCACAAAAGGAAACATTTTTAAAACCACAAGAAATTACATTAAAAATTAAGGATTGAAAAAAAAATTTCTGTAAAAAGAGCCAACGTCAATTTAGAATCCATGCTGACACATCAGCTAACTTCTCTTGGGTCGCGCTCTTGGAGGATTTGTTTGAAGCTCAGAGTAACTTGGCAAAATCACTGACCAAAACTTCCTGCAAAACTATAAAATGGAAATCCAGCTCAGGTGGCTATCGGGGTCTTAACTTTGCGTTTAGTCACCCTTGGAACCTTGAAAAATAGCCCAGATACAGTCCTCATAGCTTTGTATGGTAAACCTATGCAGGAATTTGCAAACATCGCTCTACAAAGAAGTACGGAGGGATGTCAATGGTTAAATCATTTAAATGTGAAATCATTTAAACGTTTTGCTGCCCGGGATACTTCTGCACATGGATGAAGATCTCGGCATCAGATTTTGGTTGTCTGTCACTACCATTGCCCTCAGGGGACAAGTTCAGGATTCTAACTCTTCCCCGTAAGTCCTTGGGGCCACTTGCCTGCCATGAGAGAACTCGCTTCAGCGCCCTCAGTGTGAGTAACATGTGCAAATATACCTCTGTGCATAAAGTCAGGGGAAAATCCTTATGAAGACGAGTTCCTGGGGCACCCGCGTGGCTCAGTGGGTTCATCACAATCGACTCTCAGGGGCGGACACAGCAGAGCCTGCTTGAGATTTTCTCTCTTCCTCTCTCTCTGCTCCCTCCCCACTCATGCAGGCTCTCGCTCTCTCTCAAAATTAATAAACTTTAAAAAAAAAAAAACGGTTTCCTACTAAGGAGTTATATATAAGACAGGGCACACACAGGATCTTTTTTTCATCAGTATTGCTTCCCAATTTCTGGGTTCTAATCATCTTTACACGTCGTTTTGCATTGGGCTGGAACTAATTGGTAAAATGGCAGAGTAAGATCTGACCTACAATGTTCATATTTTATTGATAGTCACCCAATTAATAAGGTTCTCTATGGCATATTGTTCTACAATAGATCGTAGCAGGTCTTCATCATAAATCATTCATCCCGTATGACACACATGGACTCAAAATTCAAAATCATGCACCAGGAACCTATAGTTTATATTTGATGGTAAAATAAAAATGTGCCCAGAGTGGCTTCCACCTCAAGAGAGTGAATTAAGTGAGGGGCTAGGGCTGCCTTACAACAGGTGCACTGGGTGGAGGCAGACAGAGAAGGTGTTCTGTCTCCACGCAAGGAACAGTAACAGGAACTCTACACCTCCAAGGTGTCATCACCAACTTCTTTTTTTTTTCTTTTTTGTTTTTCACGTTTATTTATTTATCTTGAGAGAG
>NW_024420331.1:1255704-1287409 GCF_014898765.1 Herpailurus yagouaroundi
GGGGGAGAGAGAGATAGAGAGAGAGAGATAGAGAGAGAGAGAGAGAGAGAGAGAGAGAAAATGAATCACAAGCAGGCTCTGCACTGCCAGCACGGTGCTCGATGGGGCTTGAACTCGTGAACCAGGAGATCATGACCTGAACTGAAACCAAGAGTCAGACACTTAACCGACTGAGCCACCCAGGCACCCCTCATCGCCAACTTATTTTCTTGCTTTTCTTATCTTAGGACCTAAAGGAAGCTATAGGCTGGGTCGTCAGAGGCTTACTATAAAGCGGTGGTTTTTAACCACAGGTGACTTTGCTCCCCACTGGGCATTAGGCAACGTCTGCAGACATGTTCGCTTGTCCTAATTTGGTGGAGGAGGGGTACGGGCATCTAGCAGGTGGAGGTGAAGCATCCTACGACGGACAGGACAGTCACTCCCCCAACAAAGAGTTATCAGGCCTCAGATGTCAATAGTGCAAAAGTTAAGAGATCCTATTTTTACGTCATGTCACCACTTTAATTACGCAAGGCTTTGGGGTAATGGGCCCCAAATTCCTCCCTAGCTTCCCATTATGAGAATTAGCAACTTAGAACGTAGTACACGGGAGAGGATATTTGGCAGTGGCCTTTGTAAACTGGCATCGTTACTTTTATTGTTCACACATATAAATAAATATGTCATGTCATTTTCTGAGAAGAAAACCTCGTGCTTGTATATTTTAGTGAATTTGTCTGTACCTGCTTAGATGCCAACAATCAGGATCTGTCCGGACTGCTGCATAGAAACTCCTTCTTAGAAGTACATATTCTACCTATAAAATGTGCAAAGTTGGAGGGCACCTGGGTGGCTCGGTCGGTTAAGCGTCCGACTTCGGCTCAGGTCATGCTCTCACAGTTTGTGAGTTTGAGCCCTGGGTCAGGCTCTGTGCTGACAGCTCAGAGCCTGGAGCCTGCTTCGGATTCCGTGTCTCCTTGTCCCTCTGCCCCTCCCCTGCTTGTGATCTCTCTGTCTCTCAAAAATAAATAAACGTTAAAAAAATTAAATTGTCATGATGAAGCTTGACTTGTTTATCTATCCTTAAATATTTCCTTCTCTAGGTTTCACTCCAGGGCCAAAAGGCTCACATTGAGCTTCCATTATTACCTATGATGAGGTGTCTGTCATGTAGTAAGGATATTTCAAAAGTTAGCTGAATTTGATCTTAAATACTCATTGAACAGCTACTGTATGGTAAGTACCATTTTAGCCAGAGGCTAAAAGTGGCCTCTGGCACTCCCTTGGTGGTTCCAGGCCCTGGGGGCTGCCAGCCCAATGGGGACCAGAAAAGCTCTCAGTCCCAATGCTGTTCCTACCTTCCATTACCCTCCTTCTTGACATTTGCATTGGAGTCATCACCACACTGAAATCTTCATAGCACCCCGTCCTCTAAGATCTGAACCTCACTTGGCTTTTGAACACTAACGTCTACACGGATGCCCCCCCACCCACCTCTGAGCCATCCTACCTGCTAGTCCCTGCAAGTGGGCTCCATTCCACCTCTCTCTTCTGTGTGTGTTTGTTTTCACACTGCTTCCTTAAATTCAATACCATGAGCTTTCTTTTTTTTAATTAATGTTTTTGAAGTCATCTCTACCCCCAACGTGGGGCTCAAACTCAACCCCAAGAGATTGAGAGTCGCCTGCCTCCTGGTCTGAACCAGCCAGGCGCCCCTTCATTCTTTTCACCCACCTTTAAATATTTGTGCTATTGTTCTAGGTCTATCTCAATTACCTCCTTTGAGAAACTTTTCCTTTCTTTTGCTTTTGCTGTAGAGTTTCATAACTGACTCATTGAATCTAATTACTTTAGGTTCTTGCCTTGGCCTGGGCTCGGATGCCATTTTATTCACATTCTTTACACACATCTATTGCCAACACGATTTACTTTTGTGTCCTACAACCTTGAAACTTCCTATAAAGGCAGGGAATATATTTTGTTCATCTTCTTATTTTTCATGGCCCATGAATATTTGATTGTTGAATAAAACTGAAATGACCAATCCTAATCATAAACTGGAGTACGAAAAACGTTGAGTGTTGTGATAGAGAAGTGTTTTGAATTACATTACATTTTTTGTCCTTCCTAGCCAGGGAGAGGAAGAAAAAAAAAAAAACAAAACAAAACATGGATGCATCAGGAGCAAGGCTTGATTGGGCAGGTATGGCCCTGGCGGGAGAGGAGCTGAAAGGGGGAGGGGGATGCAGAAGGGGGTTGGTTAGGTGGCTGGTGAGGAGGGAACACTCAGGAGCGTGGCCCAGCTGGAGAGATGAAGCCCCAGAGGGCCAATTTCTGTTCTCTTCCACAGTATGTCAGATGTCCCACCATGCTTTCTTTTTACCTGCAACACTCTGCTTTCTCTCACAATTCCCTATTCTTTCCCATAATCCTCCCTTCTGTCCCACAATCCTCAAGTCCATGCCCCCAATTCCTTTTTCCATCCCAAGATGGTCCATTCTATCCCACAATCCTTTGTTCTCTCGTGCTACTCCCGCTCTCCCAAAATCCTTGGTTCTTTCCCACAAATCTCCATCCCTTCCCATAATTCTATTTTCTCCAAGAATTCCTCATCTCTCCAATAATTCTACGTCTCCCACAATTCCCTGAACTGCCCCACAATTCTCCATTCTTTCCCCCAGTTCCTCATTTCTCCCACAATTCTATTCTCTCCCTCAGTTCCCCATCTTCTCCCACAATTATGTCTTTAAATGTATATTTGTCTTGCCTGCCTATGACTTTTCTGAAGTCTAAAGTATTTCTTAAGTGTTTACCCTGCATATGTGTTAACCAAAATGTGTCCCACCAGCAGAGTACGGTTCACACAGTCCACTCCACTTGGTGGTCACACGTGCTACATTATACGGGACAGCCTCCACAACGAAGAATGATCCAGCCCCAAATTTTAACGCAAATACCATTAAGGCCTGCTCTCAACGAAAGGGTTTTTAAAAGGCTATGATGAATTCAACCTACTCAAACAGCAAATATTTATTAAATGCCCAGGAAGTACCTTACAAAGTATGTGTCATCTGATCCTCACAAAACTTGTATGAGGTTATTACTGTTATAAGAAACAGTTCTTGGGGCACTTGGGTGGCTCGGTCGGTTGAGTGTCTGACTTGGGCTCAGGTCATGATCTCAGGTTTAGGGAGTTCGAGCCCTGCATCGGGCTCGCTGCTGTCAGCGAAGAGCCCACTTCGGATCTTCTGTACCCCCCTCACTCTGCCCCTCCCCGGCTCATGCTCTCTCAAAAATAAATAAAACATTAAAAAATTCTTTAATAATAAAAAAAGAAACGGTACTTTCTCGAAGGCAGACCATAGCACAGTCCATACACTGGCTAGAAACGACAGGCTCCCTCCACACAAACAAATACCCCTTTCCTGACAGGTATGTCCAGAAGGGGAAAAACCTGACATAATTATACAATCAACTGATATGACTCACAACCCCTATTTGGACTCCAATATCACCAAAGTAGCCTTTTGATAAATTGGTTTCTCCTGCAGATTCTCTGTAAGGAAAGAGTGAGCAGGTCAAACTGACATGAACCTCCAGTTGACTCAAAATTTCTCATTACACTTTGATAAACTTCAAGTCTGATTATAAGTTAACTTATCAAAGGCTCTCCTACACGGAAGGAAGGTATTGATATGAGAAAGTGAATATTCCAGTCTGTTTGAGAACTGTATTTCCTTCTTATGAGATTCATGCATTGACATTTCAATAGAAGAAATCATATATAATATATATATATATATATATATATATATATATATATATATAATCTCTGGTGTTTACATAAATATATGAAATCTGTAAATTTATACTTTAACTTTATGAACTAGACAAACAGGATTCCATTCCTTCAGAGGCCAGTTTTTACTCAGTATGAAACCAACTTGAATTCCCAAATTATACAGTTGAAGATCATTTCCTCCATCAGGGCTATCACCTGGCCTTCTGAATTTACGTATTCATTTAATAGATATTGACCAGAGACTGCACTGAGAAGTCATCACGGAGATACCTAGGCAGAGATCCCACCTCTAGTGGGACAGGCCCCAACCTTATCAGTGACCTTTTAGAAATGAGACCAAAGACATCCCCGAAAAGATCACACACCATGCAGTGAAATCCCTGTGACACAGACACATCACATAGGAGGTAGTGCCTTGGTCCAAAAGACTTTATTTAACTGCTACATACCAAGGAGAAGAAAAACCCATTACAAAGGTGTGTGTGTATGTGTGTGCATGTGCGTGTTCACGGCGATGGGTTAATGACCGTGTTTTCTAAAGTGTTTAATATTCATATAATGTTTCAAATCCTTCCTTTGATAAGTTTAATTCCTTAGATCTCATGGCTCATTTCCTTTTTCTTTTAAGGTTTCTTTTTTTATGTTGAGAGAGAGAGAGAGAGAGAGAGAGAGAGAGCACCCGCATGAGCAGGGAAGGGGCAGAGAGAGACGGAGAGGGAGAGAAAGAATCCCAAGCAGTTTCCATGCTGTTAGCGTGGTGCCCAACGAGGGGCTTGAACCCATGGACCTGAGCTGAGCTCAACAGTCACACACTTAACTGACTGAGCCACCCACACTCCCCTCATGGTTCATTTTCTAACTCCTGTTGGACTCTGTATGTCTGTCCCTCATTGGGGTGCATCCTTTGCCCCTAGGAACTCACATAAGCTTTTCATATGGGCATCTTACTTCATCACGTGGAGCAAGTCTTCACGCCTTACTCTAAGGGGCTTCAGAGTTCTAAGAACACCCTTCCCGGCTCCCCAGGCAGGCCAGGGACCTTCCTTTTCCTGATCCCCTGGAACCTGCTTCCTTGCAACAGCACATTGGCGCTCTCTTGTTTGCAAAACAGATTCTGAGACAGGAAGAAAGGAGAGGAAGAGATTTACCAAACACTGGTGTAGACTATAAGTCTCCCGCTGTGTTTTCAGCACTTACTCACCACCTTAGACCAGTGAGTACCCAGCAAATACTTGGTGAGTGCAGAGTCTATTCATTCTGCAAGTGCAGGACACTGCTCTAATGGTTCCTCTGTTATTCGTGTCTAAGACACTGTTAATGAAAATGACACATATTGACAAATACATAAAATGTTCAATCACTCTATGTGTCGAGAAAGCGAGCTTTGTAAAATAACTCCTATGCTGGGTCATATCCAATAGTATGTAACTGAAAGACAAAAGTAGAAATGTTTAACTGATAGCACAATTATTACTAAAATGCTAAATAAAATTTAAAATCATTGCCACCTGAATTCTACAGCTGATAATACTTAAAAGTCACAACAGTTGACTTGCCCTAACTTCAAGCAAAATTACTTGATGTTAATTCCAAAGTCAGCGGCGTTGGCGTATGCAATACAAGTCTGTCGATCTTAATTTATTAGTCTTTCTCCCTCTACAACAGTGGCCAGCCACTTCAACAAGAATAATTTAAGCAAAGGCAACGAACAAATTAAATGTAAAAAGAATCCAGTGTTTCCGTAAGAATTACAATGGACAGTGACACCGCAAACGAATCAAGGTATAATTCTTTCGCAAACGAATCAAGGTATAATTCTTTCATGCTATTTCAAAGAGTGGAACAATTTGCATATTTATTCTCTGCGATTGGGTTTCAAATTGCGCCCCCTCTCCAGGCAATGATTTACACGGCATACCAGTCTTAACACTGCAAATGGACTCCCCTGTGATAAATCTATTTGCCAGAACTGATCTATCTCTGCGTCATAAGTCTTCGTATTCTTTTCTCCAGCCCTGCTTTCAACAATTCTATGCTCTCACTGTAAGCTGCTACCTTCTCCTTCCAGCAGCAAAGTTCTAGAAGTACACATATGAGTCAGCCACCAACATAGCGGAAATCTTCCTAACAACAGACCAGTCACTAAGTATTAACAATCTGCGAGGTGACGGAGACATCAAATGCAGTCACAAGTACTGTCAAATTGTCATTTTAAAAATCCATTCTGCATCGCGTACAAGAAGATTAAAATATTTATACGTGCCTGGGTGAATGTACCCATACACCAAAAGCCTTTATACTTGGATTAGTTTCATTGAAGAGATCCAACCTTTGGCTCCATTTTCTCAGACTCCAATATACTAAGATGACTGAGATCATTCACTCTTCTCCCTAATGTAGGTCAAGAGACTTCACAACCTGAGAAGCACGGTTTGAATACAATGATTCGTGTGGCAACGTCGTCATTTAAATGGACATGCTCCGCGGGGCGCCTGGGTGGCGCAGTCGGTTAAGCGTCCGACTTCAGCCAGGTCACGATCTCGCGGTCCGGGAGTTCGAGCCCCGCGTCGGGCTCTGGGCTGATGGCTCAGAGCCTGGAGGCTGTTTCCGATTCTGTGTCTCGCTCTCTCTCTGCCCCTCCCCCGTTCATGCTCTGTCTCTCTCTGTCCCAAAAATTAAAAAAAAAAAAAAAAAAAGTTGAAAAAAAAAATTTTTTAAAAATAAATAAATAAATTGACATGCTCCGTTGGAAAAACACTGAATTGTGTGTGTCTCATACCTCAATTTTTTTGAGTGCGATCATGAGCGGACCAGCTAATGACGTCACACTGGTTTCCTCAACTATAAAGCGGGGGTGAAAAAAATCACCTTACACTACCCTACATCTAAGTCACATAACGAACACACAGATACTTTACATTGCAGAGGAAACATGGAAACACAAAACATTTATTCCACCACCTTTTTGTGGGTCAGGCACGGAATTAATTCGTTGTTGAAACACTGTTAAAGCAATAATAAAACTAGGAAATGTCAGGGGCTAAGGGCAAGCCACCCCAAAAAGTGCCACACTGGCATACTGCTTATTTCAAATAAAAGTTACAGAGGAAATGATCGATTGCAAGGACATTCACACCTCCACCAACCCCCTAAAAGCAGGAAAGAAATCTTCCCATAGGAAAGGTACCCTGCCTATAACAAAGAAGGGAAAAGATATCCTCATCACCAGAGATGGCAACTTTACAGCCGAGAAATCTGTATCAACAATCCTGCTACCTTCTGAAGTAATCTACTCGCACAGCACGAATTCTGCTTACAATTCCGCGCCAATTAAAACTCCCCAACATCTGTTTCCTTTATCCAGTCAATTTCTCACAAATAAATTGTCTCTTTGTCTAAAAAAGCATAAAAACTGCCTGCCTTGGTCATTTCCTTAGGTCTCTATTTCAATAGTAGGCCTCCCGGCATACACAATAAACCTGGTTCTTTTTTGTTCCTTCTGTCTCATACAAATTTAATTCTGAGTTCAGCTGAAAGACCCCAAAGGGTAGAGAAAGAATTTGGTCTTCCCTATACAGCAACACTGCCCTAAGCCACCCACACCACCAAAAAGCAGTAACAGGTAACACTTCTTTGTTATTCACTATAGCCCAGGCAGTGCTCCAAGCACCTAGTACATATGTACCCCGAACAACACTTTTGGGTTGATTGCTATTATTCATATTTAACAGCGAAGCAAACTGAAGAAGTTGAAGGTTAAGTGACCAGCTCAAAGCTGTACAGGTGGCAAGTTATTGGCTGGGGAAGGGTCGTAATACAGAGAGGGAAAGCAATACACTATGGTGCAAGGGAGGGAGGGCCAGAACTCTGCTGAGGATACACTTGACAATTTTGCATTTTCCAGCCAGAAATACGGAACCGATAATGAGGGTCCATTTCCAGAGAATGTCAATGGCCGGAAGGCAAGAAATGTCATCGTATGGTTAAGAAAATTATCAGACTTCCTATGTGGCAAAAATACAGGAGTCAAAGCACTGAAAACGGTAGAAGCGAGTAGGAGAGTGTGTGTCAAGGTCAGAGAATTCTAGAGAGACCCACTGGAACCAGTGGGCTAAAGGCGAGAAGAAAGTAGCCCTGACATTGGGGTGCTGGTAGACATTCACGGGTTGGCCTGGGGGTTCTCCTGTCCGACACGAACAACCTCAGGCCATCGATACCACACAAAGCTACTCTGGAACCACAGTGAAACACGACAGAAACAAGGGTTCGCCGCGATCATGTTTGTATACGGACGAAACAAGAACACTGCCCAAACCGCAAAGTCGGCCAAACGTCACTAGCATGGCCAATAAAAATGACTACAGCTTCTTCGCTAATTAATTTAAGCCTCCACTATTCTTTCTCCGCATCCTTAAGCCTTCTAGATCCAGGGTGTCAATCCTATCTACACTTTAAGAATTGCCCCTACTTCTGAAGCATCCAGTCCAGGGCAAGGTCCTGCTCTTCCTCCAACACTCCCCCAAAGACCCTGACACTAGCTACAATCCTACAGAAGGTCCCTTCTGATGCACTTACTCAGACGCCACAAGGTTCCCCACAGTGTGCACTGTCCCTGTGGTAGTGGGACAATAACTCCAACTTGTTCAATTACAGCTGTGCTCCTGGAAACATCTGGACAGCATCTTTTGGCCATGTACAGACCTGAGCATTTTTAATCCCTGGGCAACAGAGAACAGAAAAGAAGTTTCCAGACAGAGAAGCGAAATAACAAGGGTTGTTGTTGAGGAAACTAACTCTTCCCGGGAGGTGGCAATGAACTAAACTGGGAAGAAGCTGGTGGAGTTAAGACGAAGTAGGAAGCAGCAATCCCTAGTAGAGATGATGAGGATAAGACAAAGGCAATGAATGCCATTAGGAGGGAAGACTCTACTTGAGACACATGTCCACGGTAGAACTAAGAAGTGACCAGCAACTAAGATTGTCGCACGCCGATGGCTTTTAGATCCCTCTCGGAAACACCGTATTTATCAGGATGTCACGGGTGGTCCGGGACCGGCAAGAAAGCATCGGGCTTGCTCAGTATTGATTTGAGCCTTCTCATGTGCTCAGGATTTTCTTCTCTCCTGCCCCTGTACCAACATTCAGTCCCATGAACTTGTGAGCCGGGTCCGGAACAACACCTCGTTTCCTTAAGTCCTCATGTAAGGAGACTCATCTTACTATCTTGTACCCTGCATACCCCAAACATCCCAAAAGAATAAAAAAAAAAAAAAAAAAAAAATAAAGAGGCAACAAGAATAAAAAGCAACTAGAGAGGAAAACCCCGAAAAAATTTTCAGCAACAATGAAAACGTTCGCATTGGATCGCCCAGCACGATGGCCACTAGCTATATGTTCATGTAAAGTATTGAGTTGCGGCTGGTGCAACAGAGGAACACAATTTTTATTTTATTATTTTCACATTTATTTATTTATTTACTTACTTACTTAGTAATCTCTACACCCAACGTGGGGCTCGAACTCACGACCCTGAGATCAAGAGTTGCATGCTCCCCCTACTGAGACAGCCAGGCTCCCCAGGAACACAATTTTTATATTTTGTTTAGTGTTATTAACATGTCATTTCAGTAGCTACATGTGAGCTAGCAACTTTTATATTTGAAATTAGAATACAATGTAAACCAAAAATGACTCAATTCCAACGATAAATAGGAGACAAAATGCAAGGCAAATGGGAAAAAGGTCAAAAAGCTTGTTTTAGAGACTGAAAAAAAGGTAAATAATACTAATATATTCTTTGAACACTAACATTTTGAACTCTTTCTGGTGAGGTTGGCATTTGTTTATTTCTTTTTCAGATTTTTAATATTTTTGAGAGAGAGACTAAGCATTAGCGGGGGAGTGGCAGAGAGAGAGAGGGAGACAGCATCCCAAGCAGGCTTCAGGCTCTGAGCTGTCAGCAAAGAGCCTGATGCGGGGCTCAAACCCACGAACCATGAGATCATGACCTGAGCCAAAGTCGGACGTTTAACTGACTGGGCTACCCAGGTGCCCTTTCAGATTTTATTTGTAAGTAATCTCTCCATCCAATTTGGGGCTCAAACCTACAACCCCGCAATCAGGAATCACATGCTCCACTGAGTCGGCCAGGCACCCAGAGGCTGGCATTAAAAAAAACAGTCTGGGGGCACCTGGCTGGCTCAGTTGACGGATGGCACATGAGACTCTTGGTCTCAGGGATGTGGGTTTGAGCCCCATGTTGGATGGAGAGATTACTTAAAAATTAAAAATATCTTAAAAAACATAAAAACAAACAAACCAAAAGACTGAAGAAGGAACAGGAAGTGAGGTTAGGTGAAGATAAATCCAAGGAACAGAGAAACTTCATGGCTGTGAGGCATGGAGGGGAATAATGGCTCAGAAAAAGACAAAACAAAACAAAACAAAACAAGAAAGTAAGGTAAAAACCACGGCCTCTCTCCCACCGAATTCATTTACTCAGAAAACTAGGGAAATAAATATATACAATATAAAAATATTCATCATTTTTTGAGCTCATCCTAGCACTGTGCCGTGTCAACTCCTCTCCCAACACACCTGCGATGCAGGACTTATTATTAGCCCCATTTTATACACTGCCAGGGAGACGCCATCCTCTTGCCATCAAAGCTGGAAATCATGCACCATATGCACCATATTGGTCAACATCCATGTGCCCATGCCTTCCCCAAGATTCACAGCCAAATCTGAATATGTGTGAATAAAAAATTTTTATAAATAATAAAAAATTATCAAAGCACTCTTTTTAAATGGTTACTTACTTACTACTTACTTACTTACTTACTTACTACTCAGTTCAGTTAGAGAATAGCACTTTTCCAAGCCGAATGATAAAGTACAACATATTCACCCTAGGAGCATAGCTCATTGCTCACCAAGAGAAGGCTGATCTGGGATAAACTGGAGACGCTAGGTCTTGGCAGAGAAAAACTCTAGAAGAATAGGGCCATAACATTTCATACAAAATTGAAATGATACAATGAATTTAGAGACTAGGAAGTATAATTTCTCCAGGGCAGTGAAGCTTGTTAATTTCTTCCATTGGGTACCACTGGAAACTCAAATTGTACATCCCCGTAACATCACTCATCTAAGGCAGTCACACCAAATCCCCACTCATTATGCCTGAACACTAGCATTCTACTACAAAACCATTTGGGTGAAGATATTTGGTACTTTAGAGTTTGGTACTCTGGTTGAGAATCAATAATTTTGGGGTGCCTGGGTGGCTCAGGCAGTTAAGCGTCCAACTTCAGCTCATGAGTTCGTGAGTTCGTTCAAGCCCCAAGTCGGGCTCTGTGCTGACAACTCAGAGCCTGCAGCCTGCTTCGGATTCTGTGTTGCCCTCTCTCTCTCTGCCCCTCCCCTGCTCATGCGCGCACGCACGCTCTCTCTCTCTCTCTCTCAAAAATGAACATTAAAAACAATGTTTTTAAAGAAGCATCATTAATAGTTTTGAAATACTATGTTGGATGGCCAAACCATAGCCAGGTTCTCCTTCATCCCTGTTAAAAGAACTGATTTGGTTCAGAATTCCAATGGCATTATACTCAAAGAATGTATCTTAATTTGTCCACAGCAATCACAGTAATCCTACCAGTCCTGCCATTAATATGGGACATTATAATAGCCAATGAGACGATGGAAGAAGTCTTAAGGGAATATCCAACTCCATGAGAAATGAGTAAGGAGAAAAGCACCCCATCTGCTTGCTTTTGGATGCCATCCTAGGAGGGCAAGCTCCTTGGAAGGGTGGCAGCCACCTTGTACTCCTGAGACAAAAGTCAAATGGACTTTGGCGAAGCCAGAGCCCAGACATCACGGAGCAACTCTACTAACAACATCCAAATTTTTTTATATGTGAGAGTCATAAAGGCGTTTAATACTTGGCCACTGTTAATCGGGTACTTTTCCCTAGCAGCTAAACTATTCTCAACAATGAAATATGTATCATTATTTAGCAGCATAAAACTATCTTTCAGTCTATACCCCTAATGAAGTCTTTAGTAGCTCTTGACTCTATCTTTCTATACAATCTAGAATAAAACTTGACCCATCACATCCAGCCTAGAAGACTTGTCTCAATTTAACAAACTCAGCACTTGGCTTAGTGCTTCTAAACCTCTATCCAAATCAAAAAGAGACATTTTCTGTTTTAAATTCCCCCAGTGACTCCCAACTGCCATCCAGGTAGAATCCAAACTCCTTGCCAGGCATATAAAGTCCTCCATGATCTGGCCCTTGATGGCTTCCAGCCATGCCTCTTGCTGCAGTCATTCTGACAAGGCCCCTAAATGTGCCATGGTCACCTGTGTTGCCAATTCTTGGCATAAAATCTTCACCTGGGAAGCTGACCCTACCTCTAACCCCCATTGAGCATAACCCCTTCTTGGGCCTTGGGGCTCATCTTTGTCACTAGTCCCACTAGAAAGGAAGCCTTCCAGACTAATCCAGACCTGGTTTAGCTGCCCCTCTTAAGAGCTCCCACCTTGTACTATTCTTCCTTTAACTTCATAACTGCCTATTTTTACTTGTCTTCTCCCAACCCCTCCACCCCCAACCCAGTCATCTCCCTAAGGACAAACACTGAGCCTTGCTTTGTTCATCACTGTGTTTCCTGCACCTACACAGAGCCAAGAACAGATCAGAAATTCTTTACATGAACAATACTGAATGAACACTCATGTGGGTGGATCCTCTTTCCCATCCTGCCTCAAATGTGAATCAATAAAGATACCATATCGAACTGACCCATTTTCCTAAGTGTTCATGACTTAGGCCAAGTCAGGACTGATACCTTCCAGAGAGGGTTTTCTGCCATGCAGACTCAAAGTTCCTGAAGGCCAAGTGTACTCCAGCTATGAAATGTGCCAAATGGCCCTAGTATTTTCATTTCTGCATTTGCTATAATGAACAACAACGACAACAAAATCAATGGACCATTTTTTTCATTCTTTAGAGGGTATCAAAATGTTACACACTTGACTCTCTTAAATCTCCAAATTCTCTAGATTATTCTGATTAGCTCACTGTTGTCTACACAACGACAAATCAGGCCCCTAAAGTCTATCCCAAGATACATTTCTCCCCTCAATCTATGACCAATTTTTATCAAGGCTATAACAATATTGACATCCTCATAAGGCACAAAAAAGCAGAGAGTCCCATGTCCACATTCCCATATTCTGCCAATCACAAAATTGCAAGATAATACATGAAACCTTCTCAAAGCATAAGTGCAAGCTTCATAAATTTCATTAAAAGCCTCCTAGAAATCATAGAGTTCAAAGCGATGCCTAATTCAGTGCCTCAAATTCTGGGCATATTGCACCACCAATACCATTCACATCATAGCAGGGGTCCTGCTCCTATTATAGATGAGCAAACTGGGCTGAATTTACAATGCTTATTTTTATATATACTGGGAAGGTCCGTGATTAAGAGGAAAATGGTAGCAAGATCTTTTCACTGAAACCAAAATCCTTCTAGAATGCAAATAATCACTCCAAAGTTCATCTCTCAAGTACAGTTAAGTGTCTGAATATAAGTGTCTTTGTGTGTGTATATATGTGTGATACCCTTTATAATACATTAAAGTGTTACTTTAACCTACTTTGGCTTCTTTAGTAGGCACTGGCATGTATACAAAAGGTATTTTGCTCATTTAAATGGAAAGATCCGTCAACGATGAAGTAGGCTATTATTTCCTGCTGATGCTGGATTTAGTGACAACGGGATGTGTCACAACATACTTAACTAACAGGGAAATTCCATGCGGGCTCATCTATTTATACCACTATTGGGTATAAAACCCAAACCAGGAAATTTCCTATGTCAGACCCATTTGTCCACAGAATTTCCCTAAATTTGAGTACATGTAGTGGGTTACATGAGGTTTACCATGGGGTAAGTGCAACCCATGTGCATTTAGTCCTGAGATATACCTGACATCTCTACCACCGGGTGCTGGACTTCGGTAAGAAGCCTATCAGGGCGCCTGGGTGGCTCAGTCGGTTAAGTGTCCGACTCGATTTCGGCTCAGGTCATGATCTCATGGTTCGTGAGTTTGACTCCTGCATCCAGCTCCGCGCTGACAGTGCAGAGCCTGGTTGGGATCTCCCTCTCTCAAAATAAAGAAATAAACTCAAAAAGAAGAAAAAAAAGCCTATCAGAAGAAAATTCTTCTGAGAAGAGAATTAAAATGCAAGACAGTATTCAAATATTCCTCCATAATCTTTCTCCAGAGTTTGATTAGAGGATTCCTTACTTAAAATATGTGGGTCACCAATGGCCCAAAGAACCCACTTAACCTTTAGTCCTCCAGACTGGCCCTTTCTGCCCAAGCTTACTTCACTCTATACTCTCCCAATTCGCCCACCTCTTCTCTCCTATCCTCGCCTATATGAGACACATAAGCCACACACACACACAGACACATCAAACTGCCTACGTCAGTTTCCCCAACATATCATACACAATAATATGTGTTTGCTCATCTCACTCTTTTTGCTCCTAAAGTCCTCTACTACATCTCAAAACACAGAATGGGAAATAAT
This sequence comes from Herpailurus yagouaroundi, assembly GCF_014898765.1. Classification (NCBI taxonomy): domain Eukaryota; kingdom Metazoa; phylum Chordata; class Mammalia; order Carnivora; family Felidae; genus Herpailurus; species Herpailurus yagouaroundi. Next base: position 1,270,105 of record NW_024420331.1, read on the forward strand.
AGACTCAAGGTTTTCCCTGATGAGTCTGATACCCAACCCTCTCCGTCACTGTAACAAGCATGATCTCAAATTAGTTGAGTTGATGTTGGCCATTGTTAACAAATGTTACATTTGATGAGATCCTCCTTGCTCCTTAGATACAAGATGGAGCCATGTGTGTTAGAACTACTGAAGATTTCTATCTGAATGAATGGCCAGGCTCAAAGGGGGGTGAACAATGACTAGGCCTGTCTCTATCACCTAGGTAGGACCCCAGAGTGGCATGCCAAATATTGCCCCCAGCCCCGCCCTGCCCATTCAGTACTTCTGAATCAAATCTAGATCAAACACGATCAAATCTAGAGTGGGTGAAAAGGTAGGATAGTTGAATAATGCATTCACCAAAGGTCAAGCTCAAAATAATAATAATCAGTGCCTAACTTATCACCTATTATATACCATGAATACTTATTTAAAAAAAATTTTAATGTGTATTTATTTAAAGAGAGATTATTTATTTTGAGAGAGAGAGAGAGAGAGAGAGAGAGAGCACAAGAGGGACACAGAGAGAGACACACACAGAATCTGAAGCAGGCTCCAGTCTGTGTCGGCGCAGAGCCTGACGTGAGGCTCAAACCACAAATCATGACACCGTGACCCGAGCAGAAGTTGACCACTTAACCAACTGAGCCACCCAGGCGCCCCCGTACTTTTACATGCTTCACATTAATAAACTTACACAGTCTTCCCAACAACCTTAGGATGTAGGTCATCTTAGTTTCCCCATCTTACAGATAAGAGCACTGAGGCCTAGAGAAATGTGAAAATTTACCAAGCTCTCAAAGCTCGGGAGGAAGCAGAGACAGAAGTAGAAAACAGGCTGTCTAGAGAGGTCTGTGTTCTTAACTTCGTCACTGAGCGGCCTTGTAGGATTTCGACAGCTGGAAAGGACAGGGCAAATCTAGCAAGATAAAGCGTAACACGGATAGATGCCAGGTTCCGCACACTCGGGCAGGCTACAACTTCACACGCAGTCACAGGAGATGGATAGACTCTAAGGGGAACACGAATTCACAGGGTAAGAGTGCTGTAAACCCAGGCTCAGCCCCAGAAGGCACTGGGCTGTAGCAGAGTTTGAGGCTGGTTCCGCTTTCCTAACCCCCGCCTACGACACTTTGGGAAAGGACAGTTCTGTCTACAGTCTACAATTCCTCTTGGCACAAGGGGTAACCTAACCAGGCACTAGCCAGGGAACATAGAGAGTTTGAGGGGACAAGAAAGGGCATGGGGGAGCAGGAAGGCATCCGGGGTACCTTGCAGAAGGAATGTTTTAGCTAAACAAAGATTCCAACCTGGGGGTGCCTACTTCAGAGGGAGTTAGGGAAGAGAAGGAGGAGAGTTCATTAGTTTGTCTGGAGGCCCATATTATATTTCTGAAGTTTCAGGAAATGACACTAACGTACTGTTCATGGACTTTAAGATGCAGCGATCTGTAACCAAAGAAACGTAAGAAAAGCTGAATAAGAACATCTTCAATAGATTCATTTACCACAAACTCTATTAGATTCACGGGCAACGTTTGCCACACTGCTTGTCCACGGGGTTCTAGAAATTTTTTTTTCTGAAAACCCGTTATCACAGTTCACGGAACAGCTGGTTACCTCAAAGCACAGTTTGGGAAAATGAATTACCAGACACAGTTCCTGAGCTATCTACACAACAAAAGCCACTAATAATTTGTTTCCATTCAAACAGATTTTTCAGAATGTCTTAAATCTATGTTATAGGAACGCCAGGAACAAGAGTCCTAAAAACACACAAATATTATACGTAAGCTCGTGGGCCTGTCTGGGGTGTTATTCATCGTTACTTTGTGCCAGTCTGGGAAACGGATGTGAAAACAAATATTAGCAATGAAAAAAAAATTGTTCACATACTTACAGAGAAATCCAGTGTATCTGACGTGTTAATTAGTCACTTAGGCAACCTCTGAAAACTCAACAGAAATGAAATGTTTACTAGAAAAGATGATAGTTCCACTAAAACCTCATTAATTAAGAGCCCATCAATTTCGCACATGGCATTGGTCGACCCTGCCTCAGCCGAAATGTAGCCCCGCACTATGAAGCATGCATTCATCAGTTCAAGGGCACAAATGAGGTTTCCAAAGACGTGCTTCATTTGCCCACGAGAACAAAATGATCTCAAGGACTTGAAAAGCACTCACTTAGAAATAACGACGGAACTGATTGCAAATCATTCCTATCTTTTCAGTAAACAGGCATGCCTACTTGGTTTTCCACTTGGCCTCCTCCCTAAAACGTTGGATCGTCACAGCAACAGATGGGCCATCGCAAGAGCAGCAGAAAGCTGCTGATACCAGCAGAAAGAAGATTTGGTAGCCTGAAGATTCTTCTCCGCGGGGTCTGTAACCTAAGGTTTCGCTCCTGGAAAACCACAACGCCCACCATCTTAAAGAGGTTTTTAATACGGTATAGAGATCGGCACCGTCCAATGGAACTTTCTGCAGTGATGGGAATGTTCTAGATCTGCATTGTCCAATAGGTAGCCCCTGGCCCCACGTTAAGTATTAAATTGTGGCAGTGTAGCGGAGGAACTGAGCTTTTAATTATATTCCATTTTAATTAAATGTACATTTCAATAGCCACATAGCTTTTGGCTACGTATTGGACAGTGCAGGTATAGACACTAAGAGATTTGAAGATTTTTGGGCGTCCCCGCTGTAGACTTGTCCGGATGATGGGGACCCATTTGCCATGCAGTACTAAAGCATAGAGTTTGTCTGGCTAACTGGTCCAGCCAAGAGCAACATGATTAAGCCCCTCCCATCCCAGATGATTCTAATTTCCTTTCTAAAGGACTTTGTCGTGTTATTGCCCCAGGAGAGTTCATACAAAAGTATTCAAAACTAGAGTTTAAAACCGTATCGGCAGAAAGATTTCAAATAGATTATTAGTATATATTAAAATCTTTTCTTTGACCTATAAGTTTGATTTTCTCTTTAGGATTTAAAAGAATTCAAAATATTATGGTCTTTCCGCCCTGTGCTGCATGGGGAAGCTGGCACTGGCTTCCTGCCACGATCCGTGGCCTGGGCTTGGGCCTGGGCCTCCAGTTTTCTAAGATCTGTGACTTCCTGTGGGCGCTTTGGCAGGTGGAAAGGTCTGTGAGTCAGGGAAAGGGTGAGGGGCTTCACAGTGCAGGAACCATCCTATTCATTTAGCCTGGGCATAAATTCCATTTTGGCGACATCTGTGATCATTTGTTTTCAAAATGCTTGGACTCAAAATGGAAGGATAGACTAGAGAGATCCCTCAGGCCTCTTCGTTTATGATGGCATCTGTATCAACAGTCCATTAATGACTGTTTCCTAGGTAACATGACAGATAGTAATCAAACTACAGAACTTGTGGGTACATACAGGGTGAGTATGGAAGAGAATCTCAGATCAAGAGCAGAGGCTTTGGAATCTCATTAACTCAGGTTTAAATCTTGGGTCTACTGCTAACTGTGACCTTGGGAATGTTATTTAATATCTTTGAATCCCAATTTTCAAATGACTCACTGAAATAGAATAATAACTACCTGACCAGATTGTGACGGCAGTTAAATAAGATAATGTCTGCAAAGCACAATGTCCTTCATGAAATAAATCCCATTACTAATATTAACAAAAACGGCAAAAGGTTGCTGGAATGAAAGGAAGTTGTTTTTGGTTTTTTTTTTTTTTGTTTTGTTTTGTTTTACATAAAGATTCAAGGGGTTTGGAATTCTTAGCTTTGAAAACTTAATTCACGTTGATCATGGCAGATTCCCTATTCTCTTGGACAATTCCTTTGTTTGGGAGATGAATTCAGCCTCTCTGTGGAACTTTCCTTTTTTTAATTCCATTTTATTTCTCTTTAATTCTACTATACTTAGCATGCAGTTTAATATTAGTAATACAGTGATTCAATACTTCCCTGCATCACGCGGTGCTCATCAAGGCAAGTGCACTCCTTAATCCCCATCACCTATTTCACCCACCCCCCACCCACCAGGGAACTTTCTACAGAAAGTGGGAAAAGGGCCAGTTGGTCTCAGGTCGCTCAAACTTCCCTGCCACCTGGGAAGTGATCAGCACTCACTACGGAAAACAAAGCAGATACAACGGCCTGCCAGTTGTTTCTGCTTTGTTTTGTTTCCTTGTTCCCTAATAAGCCTCGGGCCTTCTTTTATTTTCCCCCAGGAAATGGAAGGCAGAAGCAAAGGAAAAGAATTGGTATAAGCCAGGATCCTCAGGAAGCAGTATCAGGGCAGGTAGGACTCCTCACTGGAGACCCAGCGGGGCCGTTGAAAATGAGATGCCAGACGGCACTGACAGGGACTCTGGGGATGATGGGGTCACCTGCAAGTCTGATGGGGTCACCTGCAAGTCTGCCATCCGTACCTCCAAGCTGCAGGTGACCAGGCTGAATGGTAGAGGAGCTTGTATTAAGTCATGGGGAGTGACTGGGAAGGTGAGCACCTGGGATGGGAAGGTGTCCCATCCTCTGGATGAGGACACCAAAATGCCGAGGCGGCAGCATGGAAAGCAACCCCTCTCAGGAGCCTGGGAGTGCTGCTCCCCCATAAGGTGGTGGGGCTTCCAGATATATGAACAGAATTAGTATCCTTATGGCCATTATGGCTCCAATGAATTAAAGTGACTTTTTCTGCGGATTAACACTCTGTATTAGAGAGTAGGGCGTGAGAGTTTACCAGGAGGGGGAGGTCTGGCTCCCAGGGATGGCATAGGTATTCTTTCAGGCTCCACCCCAGAGGTTCAAGTCCAAGGAACTGAACCTGAAATCCCCCCTTCCCCGACCAGTGCTGCAGACAAAGAACCTGGGTCTTCACATCAGAGCCACCTCTGATTCAACATTTACTCCAGAGATGTGTTTCTTTGGACAACTTTGTTTTTCTCTCATAAACTTGGTTTTATTATCTTTTTTTTTGTTGTTGTTGTTAATCAGCTTTACGAAATATGAAGCACTGGCAGCCAAAGCTTAGACTAGAACCCTGAACCAATTAAGGCGATTTTTTTTTACCCCAAGGTTGCGTGCCAGTGTGTCTGAGATTCACAGGTAGATGTGTGTGCATGTGTGTGGTAAATAAGCCACCAATGTGCCCTGTGCACCGTATATTTTACATCTGTGACCTCATTTAATCTTCCTGACAACCCTACAAGGTTGAGTCATGTCATTAGCCTCGTTTCATAAATAAGGGAACTGAGGCATGGGGGCACCTGGGGCAGAGAGAGAGAGAGAGAATCCCAGTCAAGCTCCATGTGAGCCAGGCGGTGTGGTTCTGTTCAGAGTGTGTATCTTGGTCATTGTGCTCTCGGGCTGACCCTGCCAGCCACCTCTGCACCTGGGAACCTCTTGAGGTGATGGGAAAGGAGGATATTTCATTCCCTAGGACATCGTGATGGATAGCGACGAAATCCCCTGGTATGTTGGACCAGGCCTGGGGAGAGCAGGACCTCACATGGAAGAGAAAAGGGTTGAGAATGGAGAAGAGGACAGTTTTGTCAGAGGAGATATAAGGCAAGGTGTTCCCCTGTCAGCCCCGAAGGAACCTGTCCCCAGTGGCTTGAGAGGAACCTGTTAGGAATGGCTAACATGCATGAGTCTATACCAGGTGGTCTTCAAGAAGCAGAGACCAACATCATTCTCTTTGAAAGCCTATAAAAAGCACTGTGATACCTGAAAACAAGTGCTTGAAAGAGGACAGCTCGAGGAGTCCAAGAGCACCCAGACCAGCAGGGAGGTAGCACATACTGCACGGCCATGTACCAGAGGGGGCCAAGGTGGCAGCAGAGGGGAGGCTGCATAAGTGATGGCAAGGGAAGGAAGGTTACGTCCACTGAGAAGAATGCTGGACCCATCCCTGGGTGCTGTTGTGAAGAGAAGGGATGGGATAGACAAGCCTTGGAGCTCTGAATGTTATACTCGAGGTACCCAGAGCCCAAGACCAATGTGTATGCTCTGGAAACAAACACAGTGGATTTCCGGCCATGATGGCAAGGGCAGATGTCTTAGGCTGGCTTCCTTGCAAGCACACCCTAGAGGCAACGATTGGGGTGAAACCACTTTATCTGTGAGAGGGCTCCAGGAAGCTCTGATGGAAAGAGTGGAGAAGTGAAAATCAAGGCAAGAAAAGGAATGTGGAAAAGCAAGTATCTGTGGTGGGCAACTGGAGCTCAGACCCGTTGGGCACTCGTGGGAGACTCTGTAGAACATGCCTGCGAGTTGTTCTACATGAGGAGGGAGGGAGCAGGGGTATTTATACTCCAAGAGCCAACTGTCAGTAGCTCAGGGCTGCTCCCAGAAAGGTCAACTGCCTAGCACTTTTGACTTTCCCTGTGAAAGAGCAAAACAGAGAAGGTTCGCACACAGTGAACCCCAGGTGCTTCCAAAAGGGAGCCCTCAGCATGTCCAGGTACAGGGACTATCTAGGGTTTTCCTGCAGGGCCATGAAAGCATTTACTATACCCTATCATCTAGGCAACATAAACATCAGGGCACCATAAAGCCCCCCACTTCAGCTCCAATGAGAGATGTTTTCCCCTTAGGAGTTAAGCTGCAGGCTAGATGAATTGATGGGCTTTTTCTTTTTTTTTTGAATTAGATTTGGAAATGATGCCTGTGACTTTTTCTTCCTGGCTGCATGTGGACAAAGCTTTTCAGACTGAATGGGCTTAATAAATGAGTGATGGTTGGAATCTGCTTTGCCAATATCAAAACAAATGGGAAGCCAGTTGGGAAAATAATATATTCAGAGAACAGGTGGCTGGAAGCATTTGTGACCAGAAGTAGCAGCTGAAATGGGTGAAAATCAAATAGAGGCTGGGGCGGTGGGGGGGGGGGGGGGACCAAAAACTCCTTCCCGGTGTTTCCTGTCAGAAAATAAAAATAAACTTGGTACTTCTTTGGACTTCAGGGGTGGGGGGCACAACTCTTTTCTGCTGAATTTTAGGTGGGATCATTTTTATTAAGAAAGGGCACCACCTTCTTGGGAAAAAAATGGACCCTCTGAGACCAGCTAAGGGTAAGATTGGCCATGGACTTGAGACCTATGCAGAGCCTTCACCCAGATTTTTAACTAGAGAATAAAAAGTGAGATTCTACCTTTCACACAGAGGTCTGACTTTGGGGACATTTATTCAGCTATTTCTTGCAATTCCCAATAGTAGCTATATCAGACAAAAGTAAGACCAATTAGAATATGAAATGCCACACTGGAAATTCAGAAATCACCTTCTCGTAAACCTTAGTCTAAGGCTTTCTGTGTTGTTCAATATGGTAGCAACAGCCCCAGATGGCTATTGAACTCTTATAAGGTGGAGAGTCCAAACAGAGATGTGCCATAATTGTACAATTACAAATACTTAGTTTAAAAACAAAAAAGCAGTAAAACTTAAAAAAATTCTTTTTAATGTTTGTTTATTTTTGAGAGAGAGAGCATCAGTGGGAAGGGACAGAGAGACAGGAAGACATAGAATCTGAAGCAGCCTCCAGGCTCTGAGCTGTCCGCACAGAGCCCGATGCGGGGCTTGAACTCACGAACCGTGGGATCATGACCTGAGCTGAAGTCAGACACTCAACCGACTGAGCCACCCAGGTGCCCCAATGTTACATTTCATATGGATTACACAATGAGTGCTCGCTTCGGCAGCACATATACTAAAATTGGATTACACATGGAAATGATCATGCTTTAGATCTACTGGGTTAAGTCAAGTATGTTATTAAAATTAATTTCACTATGTATATATATATATATATGAAATTAAATATGACTATTGGGAAATTTTTAATTCCTTATGTGTCTCATTTCTACTGGATAGTACTACTTTAGGTTAAAAAAAAAAAAAAAAAAAACCACCTTGGGTCACTGGGTGGCTCAGGCACTTAAGCATCTGACTCTTGATTTCGGCTCAGATCTTGATCTCATGGTTCATGAGTTCCAGCCACATTGTGTCAGTGCAGAGCCTGCTTGGGATCCTCTCTCCCTCTCTCTCTCTGACCCCTCTCCCGCTTGCGCACGCTCTCTCTCAAAACTAAAAAAAACTTTAAAAAAAAGAAGCCTTGAAAATTGGTATTGATGGGGGTACGTGGCTGGTTTAGTCAGCATTCAACTCTAGAACTCAGGGTTGTTGAGATTGAGCCCCACGTCGGGTGTATAGATTGCTTAAAAATAAAAGCTTTAAATCAATAGAGAAATAAATAAATAAATAAATAAATAAATAAATAAATAAGAAAATTACTATTTACGACCAAACAAAAATCTGGTATTTTAGCTAAGCATCAGTTTTATCTTGTCCTCTTCTACCTCTATCGTGGTATATGGAGGGGAAAAGTTTTTGTGAATCAAGTTCTAGGACTGGAGGGGCACCTGGCTGGCTCACTCAGTAGAACATGTGACCCTTGAACTCAGAGTCCTGAGTTCATGCCCCACGTTGGGCACAGTGCTTGCTCTAGACAAGAAAATGTTATAGGGCTGGAGATCGATCTTCACCCCTAATGTCGTAATGGCAAGAAAGAATTGTCCATCTAGAGACCAAGGTGAACTCCCCAATTCACTCTGGGTTTTGACAAGTCGCTGCCCCTCCTGGGCCCAAGTTTATTCATCAGTTAAGTCAGAGGTTGAGGTAAACTGACCTCCAATCACCTGAATACCATCAATTAATCTTCCTCAAAGGTCCTGGTCACCCCCAACTCAATTTTCTTCATGCGTTTCCCATTACCCACTTCAACGAGAGGACAGTCCCGCCTAGCCCTGCTGTCTGTCCACGGAGAGGACTCCTTTCCCACTTTTCGTCTCCGTTCCCTGCATTTCTGTCTCAGGGAGCTGGCCTCGTGCCTTTCCTTCTTCCAAGACTTGTATCAAGTCTTCTGGTTGAAATCCTATTTTGCTACATCCCCACACCTTCAAATGTCACCCGTCAATCAAAGTCACGCTGAAATGTTACCTTTCCTGTGAGAGCTTGTATTTCCTCAGCTGGCAGTAATCTTAGCTCTTCTGGGTTCCTGTAACACCACATCTCGCTGCCTTCTAAAAAGGAAACGCATCCTATCTTGGGCAATGGTTATTTATGTGCACGTCTCCTCTCCAGAACTCACTGCTGAAAAGCAGGGGCCATCTTTGTATGGCAAAGCGGCTCAGACCAGCCCAGTGCTGGCTTCCTTCTTCTAACATCTTCTCCAGAAACAAACCATACAGAAGGGATATATGCACCAAATGAAGGCTGTGCTCAGTGGATTATTTGGCTGCTGACACAAGCTATAAAACTCAATCATGTCATTGCTTCGCTTTATTGTTCTCTCCGTGCTATCTCTTTTTTACAGAAGTTAAGAATGAACATGTACTTGTTAAGAGTAAAGTGGCCCGTTTTCATTCTGAAGTAGATCGACGGAGAGGCTAATGACGTCTCCCTAATTACAGGGTTCCTTTGGAGGCTCTGGGCCAGTACTGCCAATTTGTATTCATAATTTTGGATTATTCTTCCCAAAGAGGGTTTTCATAATATAACAGCTTCTGGCTCCACAAAACCTGGATCTGTGCCTGATTTTAGTTCTCCTTTAATTTCTAACTACAAACGGCAGATACCTAGGCTCTTTTTTTTTTCAATTATCTACCTATCTATCTATCTCTATCTATCAATCTTCCTCAAGATAGAGATATAGAGATATAGATAGATAGATAGATAGATAGATAGATAGATAGAGATAGAGAGATAGAGAGAAAGATCTATATAGAGATAGAGAGATCAACGCCATTTAGGGCCCCCCCCAACCCACAGGAATATGTTGACTCCACATTCTCTTCTTAGTAGGTCCCCCCTTCCACACACAGAAAGTTAATAACACTTACTGAATCAATGAATCAATCAATAACTAAATGAATTAATATATGGCTGAAAAGCTGTGATGCTCTCCTCTTTCATAATGAATAACAGGCAATTTTACAGAAACGGCATAGCGACGTGGAAATAGTGTCACCTCTGTGAAGAAACCCCAAGTGCCAGTGACAACCCAGTGAAAAAGTATTTAAGTCAAGGAGGCTTCGATAGCCACAATGCAAAGGTAGTACAAAAAGAAAACCTTCTCAAACTAATTCCCAGTACACAAAGCGTTAAAAAGCCACATACAGACTTTTGTGCTCTCGGCTGGGCAAATATTACAAGAACAAAACTATACACACTAGTTTGCTTCCACTAAAGTACCTCCCCCCACAACCAGACTGGCACTGCGAAGAACCAGAAGCTTCTACAAAGTAAGAGCATGCTATCATCTTAGCATACCCTATGATTAAACACTTCATTTACCCAGAACATTATTGATATCATTTTCAATTTTTTAAATTCATGATACAGTCTGTATTTGGAAAACAAATCTATGTCAACTTTTATGACTGCAAACTTTTTAGTGTCTCTGAATGTGTTGGATTTGAAAGCCAAATTACCCTAAGTGCTAAAGAAAAAACAGATGTTGTGCTGCACTTTGACAGAAAATATAAATTACAAGCAAATGGAGTACAATGGACTGAAACCTTCTTCTTTAACAATTTTAGGCATTTACTTAATACTTAGAAAATCTCCTGTTCCATGGATTCTCTGAATGCTATTGATCCACATTCATTTTGTACAACAAATACAAACAAAATATACCCACTATTCCATAAAATCATCTTTATCTTGAAGAACAAGACCACGACTGGCAGGGGGCATGAGCCGGATTTTGGAAAACAAAAGACTAAGTGTGTATGTCAGTATCACTGTCAACTAAAACGATAGGCGTTTTTCTTCAAGTTGTGGTTTCCCACAGGAACGTGTTTTCTCGTAAAAATGTCTGGAGCGTTATGTTTATTTTCCACCTTGACTTATTTCTCATTACTAGCTAAGAACTGTTACAGATTGCAAATAGGTCACGGTTCAACCTTCAAACGTTGACATCAGATGATCTAAAGAGAAGATGAATAAAAAGTCCCACAAACTGCCGCTTGGACAAGCCATCCTAAACCAAACGACCGTAATCATTTATTTCATCAGGTGTTGCTCAGGTAACAAGAGCCTATACTCTTTCACTGCTTGGAAGATTCCAATCACTCCCGTGTCATTTATTTCACTCCAGGTTCCGCAGCACCGTCAACGCCTTCGTGACCCCCTCCAAATCCAAATGCCGAGACTGACCTCTACCCTCAACACTTCTCCCAGAAATACGTACAGACCTACCCAGAAAGCCAAATGGTTCCAAGTTCGATGTCCGTGATTAACAGAGAATATTCCACTGCCCAATCATTGACTGATGATGATTTACTGAGTACTCACTATGTGCCAGGCACTGCTTGAAGCACTTTACGTGCACGGTGTCGCGCAATCCTCACAAAACCCTACTATGAGTGTCCCATTCGGCAGATGTATAAGCTGAGGCAGAGAAAGATTAGGAAATTTTATTTACCGTCCACGGGTAGATAGCAGAACAAGGATTTGAATCTGGACAATCTGGCCCAGGTCCCTGTCGTCAACCACCACACAATGCTGTCCCTGGTTATAAGCAAATGTCTAGGGGCACCTGGGTGGCTCAGTCAGTTGAGCATCTGACTCTTGGCTTCAGCTCAGGTCATGATCTCACGGTTCATGGTTTCGAGCCCTACATCGGGCTGTGTGCTGGCAGTGCAGAGCCTGCTTGGGATTCTCTCTCTCTCTTCCCCCCTCTCTCTGCCCCTCCCCCACTCACGCTTTCTGTCTCTCTCACAATAAATAACTCAGAAAAAAAAAAGAAATTGTCTACATTATGGGATTGTAACAGTATCATGTGGTGACAGATGGTGGCTACACTTGTGGTGAACAAGGTGTAACATATAAATTTGTTGAATAGCTATGTTGGACACCTGAAACTAACATAGTGTGTCCACTATAATCAAATGAAAGGAAGGAAGGGAGGGAGGGAGGGAGGGAGGGAGGGAGATGTCTACATCAGTGTGGTCCTTGTACCCACTGCATCAGTGTCAGGAAGAGGAGCTTCGTAGAAATGCAGAACTCACAACTCCGCCAAAGACCTACAGAGTCTGCATGTTAAAGAGATCCCCAGGGGAGCCGAAGGCTCACAAAGTCTGGCTTGCACTGGTCTAAGTAACTCATTACTGACCAAGGATGCAGTACTGACTTTTTTTTTTAATGCTTATTTTTATTTTTGAGAGAGAGAAAGCACGAAGGAGGGGCAGAGAGAGGGAGACAGAGGATCCAAAGTGGGCTCCCCGCTGACAGCAGAGAGCCCAAGGCAGGGCTCGAACCCCCAGACCGCGTGATCGTGACCTGAGCCGACTGAACGCCCCAGGCGCCCCAGATGCAGGACTGACTTCCTGATCACCAGGCAAAACCTCTCACTTTCATCTGAATAAAAGCTCCTGCTCTTATCTTAAAATGACAAGCAGAAGTCACACACCCAAGTTATAAAAATTAAGGAAAACATGGGGTAGCCAGCCCTACGTTCGTTCACCTGGCACAGGTAAGCAGCAGAGAAGAGATGGAGGGCAGCTCTTTGCACATGGTGCAAGAATGGAAACCTCTCGACTGGTGCAGCACACAACCTGCCTGATGGTGGCTGCCGTGCTGGACCCACATCTCTCTCCTGGCAGACAATGTGAGGCACTCGAAATCTCCCTAGGCCAAAGTCAGAAACCGTTAAAGAGAATCTACGGTACCGGAAAGGAGGATGTGGTTCCCCTTGGCAAGGGTGGGGCCCAGGTAGGGATCAGAAGGGGCACCGATGAGGGGGTGGTGACAGTGGCAGCTCTGGGTATGAGTCATATTCCAGATCCCGATCTGGGTGCTGATTATATGAGTGCATTCGATGTGTGAACATTCAGGAGCTGTGGACTTGGGATTTCTGCATGCATGTTGTATGTGGATAAAAGTTTACCTAAAAAGAAAGGAATATTTCTATAAAATAGGCTCATTAACAGATGCGACATAATCGTGTTTATAACTAAGTGTGAGGAATCACACAGTACATAGGGGGGTATTGTTGCATTTTCCAACCAAAAAGCAAGATGTCCTCCTTTTTAGGAAAACTATTTATACGTTCTTACTGTTGGAAGCAGGAAGGTCTTCCTAGTTGTTTTGACTTTTTTTTTTCACATTTTATTTTAGACTCACCATCTGCAAAAATAATAGACAGCTTCCATGTACCCTCAACCCAGCTTCTCTGGACGGTAACTCAATCTTCCGTAACCATAGGGTAGTGTCCAAACCTGGAAACTGACACTGGCACAATACTATTTACTGTAGACTCTACGGAGAATCCAACTATGAATATTCTGCCTTAGCTACCATTGGCATACCTTGCGGCCCTCTCACAGAGTTACCAAAGAAACTGTCAGGCATAAATGAATACGATAAAAACACGCCGCTGAATTTTTTACCGTTAGACCTTATTCTTACTCTCTCTCTCTCTATATATACAGGAATTTATACATGTATACACATAAATCTATAGGCAGATACACACATGTATGTATGTGTACTTATCTGTATCTCTAACTGCCTATCTGAAATTTAAGAGCAAAACATCATCGGGTGAACCTGCAAAGTAACTTTTCCTGTTCATGACATTGTCACCTAAGCTGCTCATAATCATTTAGTCCTAACGCTTATCTAACTGCAATACTGAGATTGCTCTGTATCTTCTCCTCTCTTGCAATTCCTTATGTAAAATTAATCAACGGATTAAGGTGTTCAAAGGAGTTATGAATCAACCAGATGGTCATCGAATTTTAAGAGAGTAGAAAATTATTGGACACACGGCTCAAGTATGCAGTTCATCCAAAACAAACCAAGAAAGGTAACCTTTAAAGCATTTTTTTGAAAAAAACACAATAGCATTTGGTATGCTAACTAATATTCCTCATCAAAACGATCTTTTAAAAAGACATGTGGCGGGGTGCTTGGGTGGCATGCTCGACTCAGGTCATGATCTCACGGTTCATGAGTTCGAGCCCCGTGTCGGGCCCTGTGCTGACAGCTCAGAGCCTGGAGCCTGCTTCAGATTCTGTGTCTCCCTCTCTCTCTCTGCCCCTCACCTGCTCGCTCGCTCACTCTCTCTCTCTCTCTCTCTCTCCGCCCCTCCCCGGTCACACTCTGTCTCTCTCTCTCAAAAATAAATAAACATTAAAAAAATAAAAATAAAATAATAAAATAATAAAAAAGCATGTGGGTATCTCTGCATCTGGAAGTTCTCTCTGAAGGATCCAAGAATCCGCAATTTCATCAGAGAGAACTTCCTACTGGTCCATTAGAACTCTGGGAATTAAAGTTATCAATTCAGTACATGATTTTGAGGGACACCTTCTCACTGGTCCCCATATATCTCTCTCCCCTCATCTATCTATGCCCAACTCTAGGTTACACATGGTTCACATACCCGTTTCCTCCTGAACAGGCATCCCCTCGTCCTAATGGCATGGAGCTGGGGAATTTGAGACTACGCATTCTGTCTCAAATCCCAAGTTTCTCAGATTTAGCATCATCGACACTTGGAGGCAATAACTCTTTGCTGGGGGGTGGGTGGGGACATCCTGTGCGCTGTAGGGGTGGGACAGCCTCCCTGGCCTCGCCCACCAGACAACCAAAAATGTCTCTAGTCACTGCAATTGTTTGTGGGGGGCGCCCCCCCCCGGGCAAAGTTACCATGGCTACAATGGTATTACTCACATGCTCCTTCAAACAAAAACTCAGTCCTTTTAACGATAAACTAGAAATAGTGTGAAGTGACTAGAAACAGTACCTATCAGTGATGTGAGTGGACCCCAAAGATGTTCCAAGTTTTCCATTCCAGCATTAAAAAAGTTTCCCCCCACCCTTGCCAGTCAACAGACATATATAATGGAGCCTACCGCTGGAAGGTTTAAGAGCTTCAGAGAAGACTACTTTTTTCTTTTATTAATGTAGACACTGAGGTCCTCTGAAAAGGTTAGGTATTTTCCCACCACAACCCAACCAGCCAAGCTGTGTGATTCCCCGGAAGGTCTCCTTGGCTTCTCCCCCATTGTTTTCCCCATAATTTAATAAGTAACCACTTTACCGATAGGCTGCAGATTACCTATTCGTGCGATATAAAGCCACAACCCCAGCCTTCCATACTGGTAAGCAATAGCAAAGAATAGTGATAAATAAAAGATAAAAATGGCAACATAGCCAAAAATAACAAATTTCACCCTATGGGCCGGTTGGGGCACCTGGGTGGCTCCGTCGGTTAAGCATCCGACTTCGGCTCAGGTCGTGATCTCGCGGTTCACGAGTTTGAGCCCCACATGGGGCTCTCCGCTATCAGCATGGAACCTGCTTGGGATTCTGTCTCCCTCTCTCTCTGCCCCTTCCCCCCATCCCCGCCACCATCTCCCTCTCAAAAAATAAACGTGGGGAGAAAAAAAGAACTATTCGCAACAAGAAGGTAAGACTCGAACTGACATTCACATCAAAACTCCATCAGTACTGCAGTTAGGGCCCCCAAATTACAAACACGACTCCTTGTAAAGGCTGTACACCCTAAGGAACTAATCTTTTGTTGCTGCTGTTGTTGGCTGTTGTTGATATCCTCTGTAGATTCCCAAGGACAGTCTCTAGCTCGTGTCCGGGAGCCCAGCAGGCAGGCAGGCAGGATCAGAAAACCCTTTCTAGCTCTGCTCAAATATTTCACTTGTCAAGGGCTTTCCACTTTAGCCATCTCCTCAGCAACACTCCTAGCGAGAGCAGACTTTGAGGCAATGAACACTTGTTTCACTGCCCAAAACGATGGGGGACCCCATAACATCCATGGCAACCCCCATTCCCAGACATCTTCTGTACGGAGAAATACGTGTAAACCAACAAGATAAGTAACACCTTATCATCTCTCTGCCAAGAGCAGTAACCCAAAAGTGAACCAACAATTTGTTACTGAATTGATCAGTAACTCACACTAATAACCATGTTTCAAGATTTCACTTCCAAGCATCCCATCTGTCTTAGCAAAGAGAAGAAGCTATTTGGAGCACTACATACTTTTTTTATATTGTAAAAGGTGGTGGTGGGGCGGGGGAGAATAAGCTGTCATAATAGCCAAGCTTAGTAACATTGCCAGTACTTTGTATTCAGGAGGAAATCTGGGGAAATTACAAGGTGCTTTTAAAGTCCTGCTTGAAATATTTCTTTCACCTAAGTAGGTAAGACCTATGGTGTGCAGAAGAGGAACAGTGGTTAATTACATAGACATCTAATTCAGTCTCACAAATCTGCTATGGGCCGCTCGGAACATATAATCATGGGAAATACATCTCCCACATTATTTCCAGAGGAAAGGATAACGACATGCAAACATGCATGGACCACGCCTACCATATTTCAAAGGTTTAAATACACCCACCTAGGTCTTCTAATTAATTAGAACCCACACGAACACGGAAGACTCTTATTACACTTACTGGGTGGGCTTCTTTTTCCTTCCGAGAATGTGATTCAGTTGCCATAAACATCTTTCCAACGTCGACGAACCAGCGACACACAGGATCGGGACGTGTTCCGGACCAGAGACTCTCGGATCTGGCGGCACGTCACGATCCCCTTCGGGGGGCTGGAAAAGCTGTGACACCCAGGTCACCCCCCAGGCCAATTAAATCACAGTCGTTGAGGGTGGCACCCAGGTAGTTTTGAAGCACCCCCAGATTATCACGAAGGGCAGCCAAGGTAGACAAGTACTTTGTCTTTGATTACGGGCACAGGCTGCAACCAAAACACAGGCTTTTCCGCTAAAACAGAGTCAGCAAGGCGCCCTTTCTCTCCTGAGATATTTAGCCTGGGATTGTGAGGCATCAGGCCTTAGCGTTCGTCTGCGGAAGAATGGCACCACTTTGCAGCACAGCTTACTTCGGAGACGGAAGGAGAACAGCAAAGTGGACTCGAATCGATTGCACAGTAGACACTAGGCTTCATACAACCCAACTCCGTAGTCCCTCATCCAAACGTCCCCCAATTCAGAGCGACTGAAAATCATGGTCTCTTGGAAATTAGGAAGAGAACGCGTTTCAATCAACCAAACGGTAGCTTGAGGCATTCTTCAACAACTATGGCATAATGAACCGTCTCCTGGGATTCAAAAATTTGTTCTGTTAAACTAATAGACAAACTCATTAAAGTCTTGTGGGAAAACAAACATACGGTAGCCTACACTTACACCTCACTTAATTCCAATCAACACCTGTTGTGGGGAGATAGATTTATTATCACACTGCATTCGTAGACAGA
>NW_024420331.1:1287809-1297165 GCF_014898765.1 Herpailurus yagouaroundi
GTCCTCCCTTCTGAACCCCGGGCTTCCAAAGCCGACCGCCTACGTGCCACTCGCGCGTGCATGTGGAACCGGCACCCCAGTCTTGACTCCTGATCCTTCCCTTGGAAAAGCTGTTCCTCTCGGTCTCGGTAAAGGGCCATTTTCTCCTGGCGGGAACGCGGGACGAGAGCTCAAGCATCACCCCGGACCGCTCTCGTTCTCTGGCCTCCGCATCCACATCCCGGAGCCACGGTTTCCCCCTCGACACACCCCCAGAATGCCACCACTTGTCGCTCCCGTGGTCACCCTGCCCGTGGCCTGAGCCAACACCGTCTTGGCTCCCGAAGCACTCTGGCAGCTTCTCCCAGCGTGGGCCTGAGCTGCCATCATCCCCGAGCCCAGGTCACCGCGGGGCATCCAAAAGTGCTTCCCTGCGGCGGTCCTGGCTCCCTCTGCGACTCTCGACACAGAAGCCAACGTGGGCTCTCAGTAAGAGACATCAACCCGCGTCGCTCTAATGCCAAAGCTCCACTGGCTTTGCACTTCCCTCCGAGTCGAAGCCAGTCCTCAAAATGCTGACGAGGCCCTATGCTTTTGACGCTTCATCTCGCCTTGGATCTCACTGTTTGTCACCTCCCCCAGCGTGGGGGGCACACCCACTCCAGCCGCACGGGTGCGGGTCGGCCTCCTGATCTATGCGGCGCAGCTCTCGCCTGTAAGATCCCCAACATCCAGGTTGATCAGGAACTGAGAAGGTTCCTGGGACGCAGGACCTTCCGTGCTAACTACCAGTAAGCGCTGGCCCAACCAGGTCACCCTGTCTCTCCCGCTCCCAGACACCTTCACTGGCTGTTAGGTCGGAATGGACTCCTTTTCCCCTTCTCGACAATCACTCTCCCAATTTCTCACTTCCTTCCTCGCAGAGCCCTATCATCATCTACCATGCTCTACGTTTCGTTATTTCTTTAGTTTCATCTCTGACTCCCTCCACCGGAAGATAAGCCCATGGGGGCTGTTTTACGTACTGCCGTACTCCCAGAATCTAGCACGGTGCCTGGCACACAGTAGGCGCTCAGTAATCATTTGCTGAATGAAATACTTGTTTCTGCTGTGTAATAATATTCCAGGGAATACTGACAAACCCAAGAGGACAATACTGTTTCGAGATGACAATACTGGCTCAAGGTCACTCCTTAGTGATATTGAGAGCTCATCACTGAGATTAGAAAAATCCATGGTACCTAGGAAATTTAGTGATTGGGGGAGAAAATAAACTTGAAATTTGAGCCAAGTCTACTTAGAAAGCATGGACTGAAAGGTAGCCACTTAGTGTGACATAAAAGGCATTTTGCTATTTGTTCTGGCATTTATATGCATTAAAATCCAATTTTTTGAAAAAAGCACAATGAGATTTTTTTTTCCCCAAGCATAGTATAAATTAATTATTATAATCTATCTACCAACAACATCCTAATGACGTGAACGACTCATCCAAGCCGGAGGAAGATGTGCAATACATTTTATTGTCATTAAAGACCAGTAGTATATCAGGTACAACGCATATGAGAAACCACAATCACCTCATTTCACCCACAACTGGTTTCATAAGCAAATCTAGTTTATTGCAAGGATATACTGATGGAGTCTGTTTTCCTCCCAAATAAATATCTCATTTTAAGAGGCAAATGTTTACTTCATGAAGATAAATGGGAACATTCCTAACAGCTTTCTTCTTTTTTCCCCCTATTATGAATATTGGCTTTGAGTTCACTTTCTGGATATATTTTTCCATCAAGCGTTTGAGACTTCTAAAATTCCAGGCACATTCTGCTCATCAACCAGCACACCAAATCCCAGGGTAAAATATGAAGCTCCTTGAGCAACAGTGCGTAACTGTCACCCCGTGCACCCCGTTCTGCACCCCGGGGCTCCCCGGACTTGCTCACAGTTGTGCAGGGCAGACCATAATCGGATTCACTACAAGTACATCGTCAAAGAAAGAATGCCAATCAAGCCCCAGTCTGCTGGAAATAGACTCAAACAATCAAAGGCTAGCACTTCCCATCCCAGCTTTGTCTGAATCTGTGCCTTGTTTTGAATCTATTTGAAAACTTCCACGGAGGGGGTATGGATCTCACTTGTGCAGCCCAAAGGTGCAGCACCCAATCTCTGTAGAGGTCCCAGTTTTGTTTTGTTTCAATTTGTTTATGTTTATTTATTTTTGAGAGAGAGAGAGAGAGAGCGAGAGAGAGAGCGAGAACGCAAGCAGGGGAGGGGCAGAGAGAGGGAGACACAGAATCTGAAGCAGGCTCCAGGCTCGGAACGGACAGCAGCAAGCCCGACGCAGGGCTCGAACCCATGAAACCGTGAGATCATGACCTGAGCCGAAGTCGGATGCTTAACCGACTGAGCCACCCAGGCGCCCCATGGAGAGGTCCCAGTTCTAAGTTCAAGTGTACAAACTCACTACCCAGGTTTATAGATCAGTGTCATAACCCGAAGTCTATTCAAGAGGGAGGAGCTTACTCTTGGAGAAATACGAAAATAAGGCTCCTGACCTTCACAGCTGGGGCCTAGACGCTGGACTATAGCAAATGAAGCAAGATTTAGAGTATTATCCCTGGAGGTCTCGAGTACCTGTCGGCCACATCCGCACAAGGACCCAGGTGCCCAGTACCTCCGTGCAAACAGAGAATGCCTACAGAAACACAGGAACAACAACGGCCCCCCTGGTTCCTGAACCTTTGGCACCTCCCAAGGCTTTGTTAACCTCCCAGGGAGAGAACTAATTATCTCCCTTTTGCAGATACAGAAACAGGCTGGGCCGGAAAACTTGCTTCCCCAATTCCTAAGCGGCACAGCTGGAACTCGAAGCCCACCACCGGTTTACAGGGCTCGAATAGTACAGTACCACTCCGTCACCAATAATATCGACAAGGACAGCAATGACAAAGCTAACCGTGCTTATTATGTGCCAAGCAGCCTTGCCAGTGTTCACATGTGCTAAAACTCTTTGGAACCTCAAAACAACCCCATTAAAATAGACTTTTCATTTCCATTTACAGGTTATGAAATTACCTCGAAGAGATTAAGTGACTCAGCTAAGGGCACATAGGCGATAAGAGGAAGTTTCTACTCTTAAACCAGGAGTTGTCAAACTTTACCTTTAAAGAGCCAAATGGAATATGTTTTAGGCTTTGGGGGCCACACAGTCCGTGACAGATACTCAACCCTGTCACTGCAGCCCAAGAGCAGTCACAGACATTACACGAATGCATGGGCCATGGCTTGTGTTCCAACAAAACTTTACTTTCAAAAACAGGCGGGGCCAGATTTGGTCCATGGGCTGGGATGCACTTGGCTTTTACTCTAAACCACTATACTAAAGAACTTCCTGAGAGAATTTCGAAATGGATATAATACCATTCACAGGAGCAATGATTATTTTTCTGAGGGTTTTTTTTGGGGGGGGGCCATGTTTTATCAAGTGACCACGGGTGACGGTTCATCACCCTCACACCCCAAAGGAGACAAATGATGCCTTACTTAGGAAAAATCCATGAAAATTGCATTTCAGAATCATTAGAGACGCTGTGCATGGAATGCAAAATGTACAAAGCTCTAAATTCTGTCTGTAGCTATACTGCTATGATGTAAAGCAATACAAATCTAATATTTTGTTATTTATATTATGAATTTCGTGCTGGAACTATTTTTAACATAGATATACCGGCCTTGTACTTCTGAGCAGACAAAATGAAAGCCACAGTTTCACCACAAAAGAAGAAAACTTGGGGGTGGCAAATGTCTGGGTACACAGGGGATTCAGAAATGGCAGAATGTTGATCATGGCTGAAGCTGGATATTGGGAAGGGTTGTCCTGATACTACTGGTTACTTAACGCATGCTCAAAATGTTCTTAACAAAGAGTTAAAATGATGAAAACCTTAATTTCTGTTGAATACGATGTGCACGGTATCCAAAGTTCCTTGGGCAGCTCCGCTTTTCTCCTGACCCCTAGGTGGAATAAGCTGTTCACAGTTTTTATCACCAAAAGAACGTCTGCCCGTCTTTTAGCTTCTGATAGCCTCTTCCCTAAATGTCAAGTCCTGCTGGTAGGCTCTCGGGCAGGAAAGATGCACTGGGGGCATTTTAAGAGGATGCAAATCACCAGCTTTTGAAGTCAGAGGTTCTACAAAGCATCAAAACAATGTTGCCTTTTTTCCCCCCTTAAATCAATAAAACCCACGGAATCAGACAGAATTTAGAGATTTGTACATTTTGCATTCTATGCACGGCATCTTTAATGATTCTGAAATGCAATTTTCATGGATTTTTCCTAAGTAAGGCATCATTTTTATCCTTTGGGGTGTGAGGGCGACGAACCATCACCTGTGATCACGTCCAGGCTCAAAATCTCGATCCCTATCCTCTGTTAGAAGCTCAGCTCCCACCAGCAAATATGTATTCAGCATCTACTGTGCTCCACAAACTACCACGTCAGGTCCTACCTAGGACATGTTTCCCTGTCCTCAGGGAATCAACTCTTGGCAGAAGACACATAAACGGGGATTCTGTATGCCTCTGCAAGTAGAAAAATAAAGAGAAGCATAGGGTGTGAGGAGAGCCAAGAGGAGGGCGATGTGAGCCAAGTTCAAGGCACGGTAAGAACAGACACCTGAGTTGCCTTGAAGCATAAGAGGAGTTAGCGCCATGAAGAAGAGGGGGCATCTAGGGAGAAGCTTCTCTGGGGAGAAGCCCGTCCGCAAAGGCACAGAGCAGTGAAACAGCATGGCATGCTGGGAGGAGAACGGTTTGTTATCACTGGAGCATCAAGTACAGTGCTAAGGGCAGAACAGGAGGCTGAAGGGTCACGGAGAGGACGTCATGCACAGCCTTCTAGGCCATGCTAAGGAGTCTGCACCGGTGCAGTAAGGGGTCACCGGTGAGTGAACTCGGAACAAGTACCTACAGCTCACGCTGCAGGCAGAACGTTCTGCTCCTGTGTGGGTAATGGATTTGAAAGACACAAGATTAACAGGGAGAACATCACAAGCGACCGAAAACAAGTCCAGCGAGGAGTAACGGGACAGAACCAGGCTACAGATGGTCAGAAGTGGAGGGAGCAAATTTAAAGTTAGAGAGGTGGGGTAACATGGGTAAGGGGCCAGAAGAACTGACAGTTACCACTAGTTTTCTGTTCTGGGTGACTGGGTGGTGTCACTCACTGTGAGAATAGAGAAGGAAGGGAGTTCTTAGGATGAAATTAGAGAAGTACCTCTTGGGAGAGGTTGAGTTTCAGGTGTCTGGGATAGATGTACTAGGGAACTGCACATATCATTCTGCAACTCAGGTATGGAGACTTAGATTTTGGAGTCCTCATCAACACATAGGCGCAAGTAAACCACAAAAGGATAAAGTCACTAAGGGAATTCGTGTGGACTAAGAAGGAACAAAGACCGAGGTCAGAGCCAGGAAACACCCAAAGGCAAGGCACAGATATGAGAGAAACCTACAAGAGTACAAATATTCCACGTAAAAGTGGAATCGTGTGGCATTAGCTTTCTCTGTCCGACTTACTTTTCTCAGGATGATATTCTCTAGGTCCACCCATATCATCACAAATGGCATGATCTCATCCTTTTTTTTTTTTTTTTTTTTTTTTTTTTTAATCGCACAGGAATATTCTGTTGTGGATACATATGACATCTTCTCTATCCATTCACCTATCGATGGACACCTAGGCTGTTGCCATATCTTGGCTATTGTACATAATGCTGCAATAAACACAGGGGTGCAGAAACCTCTTAGAATTAGTGTGTTCATTTTCTCTGGGTAAATACCCAGGGGTTGCCAGAGGGGTAAGGGGGTGGGGTAATAACTAAGAGTGGTGAGCACTGTGTAATGTACATAATTGTCAAATCACACAACCCCGTACACC
Organism: Herpailurus yagouaroundi; assembly: GCF_014898765.1. Taxonomy (NCBI): domain Eukaryota; kingdom Metazoa; phylum Chordata; class Mammalia; order Carnivora; family Felidae; genus Herpailurus; species Herpailurus yagouaroundi. Next base: position 1,293,730 of record NW_024420331.1, read on the forward strand.
TGAAATATAACATGTCAACATTTCAAGAAGAAAAATGGGTTTTTTTTTTTTTTTTTTAAGAGTAACAAAGAAGCAATACTCAGACTGCCCCTCCCTCTACTTCCATACCAGTCACGGCGCTCACTGTGCTCTGACCAACCAGCTACAGACCCGAGGTTCCATCTCCCTAAGGTTCGATTAATTTACTACAGTGTCTCACAGAACTCAGGAAAATGGTTTGCTTACTAGATTACCAGTTTTTCTCACAAAAGGACACAACTCGGGGACAGCCAGATGGAAGAGATACAGAAGGCAAGGTATATGGGAAGGGGCGGGAACGTCCATGTTTTTTCCCCGCACCTCCACGTCCTTCACTTACCAGAAGTTCCCAAACTTCTTACTTTTGAGATTTTTCTGGAGGCTTCATCATGCAGTAACAGTCGATCATTAACTCAATTTGTAGCTTCTATACAGAGAATAAGGAGTAGGGCTGAAAATTCCAAGCTTCTAATCATGACTTGATGTTTTGGGTGACAATCCCCATCCAGCAGCCCACCAAGAGTCACCTCATCAGAACAAAAACCAGGAAACTCCAAGGGATTTAGGAGCTCCGTGCCAAAATCAGGGACAGACATCAATGTATATATGATCTATTACTGCACAGAAACCCAAGAGAGTTAGGTGGGGGCAGAGAACTAAAATGAATTGAGCTACGAGGACAGCGTCATGAGACAAGAGACAAAAATCCCTACTTGGCAGGGCTGTTGTGAGGGTTTGAGGTAACAGGCATCAAGCAACTTGCGAGGCACTCAATACCCACCATCCTCCACTTCCTCATCAACATCAAGACCCTGGAGAAGGTGAGAGGGGATGGAATCAGGAATACAGAAGTGGGGGGAGACTTCAAATAAAGAAGGGACACCTTATCCTCTGAAACTGGAGGGAAGCAGGTATGGAGGTTTTTCTAAGTAGAAAAAACCACAAGAGCATACGCGATAATCATTGACCTCTACTATGGCCATCGGCACAGAACAAGATAATTATAAGTGTTTGCTCATGTACTCTTTAAAACAATTCCTCAAGATACACGAAGCAAGCAGTAGGATCTCCCTTGTTTCAGGTGAAGAAATGACTCAGAACCTAAGTTCTTTTCCAAGGTCATGAAGTTAACAAATAATAGAGTCAAGACCAGAACCCAGGTTCATTTAACCAAACAAGAACAAAATCTCATGTCCTTTCTAATGCACCTGGTAGATTAGAGGAGCCTCTCATCTAATTTTGTTTACCCTAACATTTCTCATGCTCCAATGGGCAAAAAACAGAAAGGGAAAAAAAAAAAAGTCAAACGAAACAAAAGATTTATTCTGACTTCCATGAAGCTGGAAATCGCAAGATAATAAAATAACAAGAAAGTCTTTGGCCTCAACCATCAATACATTGAAAATGATTCAAGAATCAAAGCATGACCTTTTCTTGGTTTTGGTGTTAGAGGCACAGGAAGGAGTAAATCACATACCTAGAATTTGTAAGGTGGTAGGAAAGGAAGAAAAAAAAATCAAAAAACAAACAGAAACCACAAGTGCAATAAAACCTAAGATAACATTTTCAGTCAAGAGACTACCCTCATCCAGGCACGTGGGGTGGGTCTTAAACGTTTGCAAAGAAAGGTCATAAAGCCAAATGTTGGTGAAACATAATGACTTGTAAGCACCAAACGATTATAGCATAAAGAAAATGAAAATGTTGGCAAGAGACACCACAGCAGTAAAACCAAGTAAGAAACATCTACGATGAAGAGTCATTTCAACTAGTATGATCATTAAAATTTAAATGAGAAACCGGATGGTATTTCTAACACTTGGCAGTGAACATCTTTTCTGGGAAATATTTGTACAGAGTTGCCACACCTTGGTCATTAAACAAATGAGAACACTGAGACAACAATTTGATTTCATCCACAGTGGTGAACAAAGATTCAGGGAATTGGGAAGGATTGTGGGATAACGTACAATATCAAAGTACGCTGGTGTGCCATGAATGGTAAGTGTGCAGAGACACGTAACCGGAGATTCTGAACCAGATGTTTAACCAGAAGAAGTGGCCTAGGAAAGTCAGAGCCTCTGGGTCTATACCTTCTCCCACAAATAACCTCATCTAATTACTGGATTCTGCCTTGGTCGTGACGTAAAAAGGCTGGAACTAACACATCCACAAATACAGGTATTGCCCTCATGAACAGGACTTTAGGAACAGGCCACTTGCACAGGACCTGCTTATGACTGTTTCCTGGTCATAGGTCTTTGAGACCACCCAAGTCAACTACAAGGTTAAGCAAGAACACCTGCCATGAGGGCCCAAGGCTTTCAGTCACTCAGTCACACTTGACCAGGTTCAAACCTTGACCTCACCCCCAACCCGGGGAGCGATTAGCACAGGTCCCGGGGACCTGCTTGTGGACCTACCTAGTGTACAGGAAATCCTGGCTGGATTCCCAGGGCACAGATCCAGCTGTGTGTACCTGGTGATCCGTAGACCCAGTCTACCATCTTACGTTCTACATTCCTCTCTCCTATTTGTGGGAAAGGGCACTGGCTGGGGCAGGGACATTTCTGGATGAAGCATGGAAAAAAGGATGTGAGATTTGTGTTGCCAACATCCCCGTGGAGCTTGTCAAGGAGCACCCCAGGGCTTTGGGTTAGAAATTCACAAAGACCAACCACTCCAGAAATCTAACATTTATTACACGCCCACATTTCACTCTATCAGGCCTCCCAGGAGCGTGATGGTCGAGCACATGTGGTTATAACTAGCCACCTGCCTTTGCTGCTGGCATCCAACCTCTAGATCTAGCCTGTGCACCTGGCAAGGTCAGGTTGCTGATCTGACCCACGAAAATAGGATTTGGCTTTCAGCTTCAAGAAGCAAGTCCCCACGACACAGGGAATGCCTGGACCAGTACCACTGCCCGTGGCTTTGCCCTCTTTCCAGCCCTCGCATCCATCTCACAAAACAAAGTCAACAGCGTAACACCCACGTGCAGCATGGCCACTTTGATGGACACCAAACCAAGAAAGAGGCTTCTTTCCTCTACCTGCAAACCTGTTACCTTAATGAACAGACATTCGATTACATGGCCAAATTCTCCTTTTAACTGCACTGGAGAATGACACTTCGTTTTGCATAACTAAAATACTGGAACTTAATTTTTTTTAACTTACACAGTATTTAAAAATAAGCACAGACGGGATACCTACGTATCCATTGAATATCTCGAGTCTTTAAAGAAAAGCCTGTGTACCACAGAAATTGAATTGAGTTGATGTTCCAGAAACACAGTGCTTCATAAAATATTTTCCCATTTCTAATAACAGAGATGATACAGCAGTTGGTAAATCATGGTCTATAATCTGACAATATTTCTTCTTCAAGATTCCAACCATGAAATTGCCCTATACTC
>NW_024420331.1:1297265-1307043 GCF_014898765.1 Herpailurus yagouaroundi
CCCCCCCTCTGCAAAGAAAAGCTCCATTTTCCCCTTCTGCAAACTGAGCAGAAAACTCTGACAATTCTCTTTTGTGTTTCTACCTTGTGCCTAGATGCCATCGCCCATCCCATCCACACCCCTTTTCGTGACCCGTGTGCTGGGCATCTCAAATCATATCCCTAGTCCCACTTTCTTTTTTGAACTCAAGACCCAATGTTGGACGGAATAGAAGTTACCTAACATCAAAATTATTGCTTCCTTTTGCCATATTTCATTCAAAGGAGAAAGTGACATGCTTTCAGCTCAACCCCAGGAAGGACAATGCTGAATCTTCACCCCTATGGCAGTCCTGGGCTTCAGCAGGACAGGGCCTGGATCTCAGTGGAGGGGATGGTGTTGAGGAGTCTTGGGAAAGGTAGGAGTAAGGGCGGAGCTAAAGGTACTGTGATGTCCAGAGTGAGGAAAACTGACTCCCAGAAGAGTCTGCAGGAAGGATCCAGAAAACAGTGACACATGAGTCTACAGGAAGGATCCAGAAAACAGTGACACAAAGAGTCCTGAAGAAAGACACAGCGGAACAATCTGGTAGGAAGGCAGAAAAACAAGGAAGTTGGAAAGCAATTGATCTAATGTTAGATCTTCAAGACCTAACTTGAAGTTTGCTAAATAAATTCCTTGTGTGAATAATTGTTGATGTTCTCAATGAAAATAGGACTTTCTAGGGGCGCCTGGGTGGCTCAGTCGGTTAAGCGTCCGACTTCGGCTCAGGTCATGATCTCGCGGTTTGTGAGTTCAAGCCCTGCGTCGGGCTCTGTGCTGACAGCTCGGCACCTGGAGCCTGCTTCGGATTTTGTGTCTCCCTCTCTCTCTGCCCCTCCCCTCCCCTCACTTTTCCCTCTCTCTCTGTCTGTCTCTCTGTGTCTCTCTCTCTCTCTCTCAAAAATAGATAAACATTTATAAAAAATAGGACTCTCTTCCACACTTGAGACCATGTAGAAGAAGAGAAATACGGCACACAAAGACAAGGAGACAATCCATCTCTTGAACAAATTCAGCAGAAGCAGCAGAAATTCAGACTGAGAAGAGCAGAAAACAATTTGCATGCCTGCCTCCCTACCACCAGCCCTGCTATCAAGAATCGCAGAGACCGGGAGGGCACTGGCCTTGGTGTTGACTAGGGTCCCGCATAATTTCATTTGGATCCCAAAAGCAAGTTATCTCAGGCGCCTTCCATGTCATACCAGTATGTTCAACTGCCCATTGGACATCTTCATCGTATGCCTCATGGACACACATCTCCTCACCGGTCTCAGCCCTAAACTCAGAACTCAGGACAACTTGGGGTGCCTGGGTGGATCAGTTGATTAAGTGTCCAACTTCAGCTCAGGTCATGATCTCGTGGTTCACGAGTTTGAGCCCCGCGTCGGGCTCTGTACTGACAGCCCAGAGCCTGGAGCCTGCTTCGGATTCTGTCTGTCTCTCTCTCTCTCTCTCTCTCTCTCTCTCTCTCTGCCCCTCCCCCACTCATGCTCTGTCTCTTAAAAATAAAAAAAACATTTAAAAAAATTAAAAAAAAAAAAAAAAAAAAGAACTCAGAACAACTCAGAACTGTCCCCAAGCCTGTCTGCCTCCTATCTTGCTAAAAGGCACCAGCACCTGCTTAGGTGCTCATCATGGCCTACTGACTAGACTTTTACTCCCCCTATCTTGTAAGTCGCAGAGTTCCATCGATCCTAACATTTTACGTCCCTACTTTCTGTACTTCTCTTCCTCCCTCAATCCATAAACCATTTCTTTTTTTTTTTTTTATTTTTTTTTTATTTTTTTGGGACAGAGAGAGACAGAGCATGAACGGGGGAGGGGCAGAGAGAGAGGGAGACACAGAATCGGAAACAGGCTCCAGGCTCTGAGCCATCAGCCCAGAGCCCGACGCGGGGCCCGAACTCACGGACCGCGAGATCGTGACCTGGCTGAAGTCGGACGCTTAACCGACTGCGCCACCCAGGCGCCCCCCATAAACCATTTCTACTAGCCTACTACCTGGCTCTCTACCACCACTCTTGCCTTTGTCCAATCTCATTTTTTTCCAAGAAATACTGTACCAGCATATTTTATATGTAGAATATAGACATATATATTCTGACTCTGTGATCCTATCGCTGAACTGATGGGGAACCGGGACTTACTCCTTCACGGTGACTCTCCCTTTCTGGAGAAAGGGTAAAGAAAAAACTTATTTACATGCTCTCCCGATAATATTACCTTGTTCCTGTAGTACACTCTCTACTTGGTATCTCTTAGTAGAAAATCTCTTGTATTTTGTTTGGCAGAAAGCATCTTTTACTTCAATCCATCCTTGAGAAACAGCGTTTCTGGACATATAATTATTGGTGTGGAGTCCCTCCCTCCCTCCATCTGTCTCTCCCCGCCAGCACTCAGAAGATATTATTACACTACACACACATGTTCCAATTACTTTAACTAAAAATATGGTTGGAATAATTCTGTCCGTTTGAAAAAAAGATCATCTTCATTTTTATAGGAGAAGTAGCATCAATAATTAATATCCATTGCTTTCAGTAGAGGGTAATGACATCATAGGTGGTGTATTTGACCCAAGACACAGCTTCTTAACTAGACTCACAGAAATCACAAGGGCACAAAATTCAGGACACTTTAAAAATATCCTATTAAGGACATTGCCTATGTTTTAATTATAAGGGCCACAAATGATTATGAAAATTAAAATGAAATATTCATAGAAGTCAGGGAGAGTCAGGTCTTACCCGGAGCTTTCTATCCTAGCTAAGCGGGAAACACCTCTAGTGATGGAGAACAGGAGACATCATTCCTACACTCCCGGATGTCTTGTTTGTATTTGAAACTTGCCTCAAATAAACAATCCATAGAGACCTCTTATTTATATGACATTATTTTGTGTCTTTCCTGGCCCAACTGCTCTGTCCTCTGGATGTTCTCAGATGGCTGAAGTCTCTCAGATCTGGCAGCCTCAAGCCCTCCAGGAAACTCAAATATAATTTGAAGTCCTTTATTATTCAAAGTCCTATTTATAAATAGATTCCCTACCCTTGAGCGTCCTACCTAAAGTAGTAGGATACAGTCCCTTTTTCTCTGTTCTGCGTTAAAGGCTTGACTCACACGTGCCCTCCAATATCAGTCAGACCAGGTAAGATTTCTGTGCTTTGATAGACTGAACACACCTGAGTTTTTTTTCCTCCCAGTACATATGGTTTTCCATATGTCTGATCTTAATTTCTTTGGGAGTAATTAACACATACATAAATTCAATCACATGTAAATTTATGCACATGACCTTCACATTTTCCATGTGACATTTTCAAATTCACAGATTTAAGAGCCTCTGCGAACACCATCATCTAAAAATCTTTCACTTCCGTAAGCTAAGGTAGAAGAATCAATACCAGAGATTGGAATCATTTGAAAGGAAGAGAGTATCTCGTCTCCTGAAATATCGTCATTGCTTGTGGCACTGAAACAATGCTTGTGGCATTGAAACATTCTCTTACTGTGTTCTTCTTTCGTCTCATACCACTTTCCTTAGTGATAGACTATTTCTCGTTTCTTAAAAATCTCATGTCCACTTTCATAGTTGGAAGCCAATGTGCTCAATGGTTCAAGCAAACACATTTCCCAACTGTCAGGCCACTGGAGGCCTCGAGGCCATGTGCACCCCGGATGGAGCAGTGCCCTGCTGGTCCAGATCCCTGGTTCCTGGTTACAGACCACAGCAGACCATACGACTTCACACACACTCACAACAGCACGGAGCCCATCTGCTTACCCACAAAATGGGTACATGTGCTGCTGCTCGGTCTCCGAAGGCTTCCTTGAGTTGTGCTATGGAGAATGATCTAACCATATGGACTCCTTTGCATCTTAAGAGCAGGGTTTTCTAGAGAGCTGACATTTACCAAGGGTTTACGATGTGCCGTGAACAAATGCTTTCGAGTATTATTTCTTCACACCAACTTTATTAGTTTGCTTCTAATTTTTCCTCCCCTTTGCCAGGAAAGGAAAGCTCAGAGAGGTTGGCCACTTTGCCTCAAGTTCCACAGCTAACAGAGGAAAAGCTGGGAGTGGAACCGAGGTTTCTGGGAGTCCACAGCTTCTGCTCTTGACCACTGGCCACGCGTGTGACTTGGCGTTGTTGGTTCAATGCTTGCTAGGCTCTCTCTAATTCCCCAAATATATGTGCTGACTGTCTTAGTCCGAGTTCTCCGGGAGCCAAACACTGAAAGCGGGGCTTGCGTGGAACCGACCGTGCAGGCACTAGTCCCTAGGGACATGTGGTGAGGAGAAGCCGCGCAGGGAAGGGGAGGAAGCCCAGAGGGACAGCCCCCAGGATAGCCTGCCTTGGGTGCTCACAGCTAACTGCAGCCCGATTCCCACAGGGGATGCGGGAGTGGGAGTTATACCCACCAGCCAGTCATTGGTCAAGAGCTACGGGTTTGTGTGTATGGCATGGCGGGGGGCGGGGGGCATAAATTCCCAGGTACTCGAGCTTTCTATTCCATCAAGCCAAGTGTGTTCAAAGTGGGCGCTAGTGCTTGAGAGAAAAATCACCAAGGGAAGGTTAAAGGAGGGGCGCCTGGCTGGCTCAGCGGGTGGAGCGTGTGACCCTAAATCCCGGGGTTGTGAGTTCAAGCCCCACGTTGGGTACAGATTACCTAAAGCTAAAAACCTTAAAAAAGAACAGAAGGAAGGAAGGAAGGCCAGAAGGAAGGAGTTAAAGGAGGGCACAAAAATAGCAAAAAGTCTACGAAGGGGCCAGGCAGACCGTGCCTTGGTCTGTCCCACCTGGAACCACAGGCCATTTGCCCAGTTTCCCTGTGGATGACACCTGCTCCTTCCTCTTTGATCGCTCAGGTCTCCTAGGTCTTGGAGGGAACTGGCAGAGACTGGGACTCATTAAAGGGCATTTCTGAACATCGGGCAATTTTCCCCAATCTTAAACGCCATCAGCAATGTTTGGCATTGTCACTCTTTTCATGGCCGATCAGCACTCAGTGAGGCTAGTTTTGTTTTGTTTTGTTTTGTTTTGAGTATTTCTTTCTTGGGGCACCTGGGTGGCTCAGTTGACTGACTTCAGCTCAGGTCATGATCTCACAGTTAGTGCGTTAGAGCCCCACGTGGGGCTCTGTGCGGACAGCTCGGAGCCTGGAGCCTGCTTCGGATTCTGTTTCTCCCTCTCTCTTCCCCTCCCCTGCTTGCATTCTGTCTCTCTCTCTCAAAAATAAATAAACATTTAAAAAAATATATTTCTTTCTGTTTGGGAGAGAGCAAGAAGGGGAGGAGCAGAGAGAGGGGGGCAGAGGATCCGAAGCGGGCTCTGTGCTCACAGGTTGACGGCAGCGAGCCCGATGTGGGGCTCCCAACTCACAAGCTGAGAGATCATGGCCAGAGCTGAAGTCGGACGCTGAACCGACTGAGCCACCCAGGTTCCCCGGTGACACTAGTTTTAAACAGGGGAACAGCAAAACTGTAGCTGAGTGCTTTGGTTTGAAGCCAGATGACAACAGGAGGGTAGGTCTGCAGCCCAGCTGGACTCTCTGGGAGCAAAGGCCTCTCTCCTCCAGCAGGAGCAAGAGAACAGAAGGGTGAAAGTCAAGGGGCTCTTGGCCAATAGAGCTCCAAGTGGGGACATCTGACCTGAAGCATGAACTAGATACAGCGTATACTTTCTGGATTTTTTGTCTGCGTTTCCATAACCCTCACAGAAGAAGCACTGCTTGAACTCGACCCTGTTCCTTTAGATTTTCTTTCTTTCTGTCTTTCTTTCTTTCTTTCTTTCTTTCTTTCTTTCTTCTTCTTCTTCTTTTTTTTTTTTTTATTTAAGGCAAAGTTTGGCCTGTGGATGAACCGGCAGGACCATTTGAGAATCAGGGGAGCAAAAGTCTGTATTTGTGGTTTTTTCAGTACTGATCTCTCTTTCTAATAGCAGTTCTACGCCAAAGGGAAAAATGTGACAGCATGAGGACTCTAAGTTAATTTCAGTGAATTTTCATTTTCACTACTTTAGGGAAATCTTAATTTTCTTTCTCTAGGGTACTCCATTTGACAGATACAGAACCCATCCACTTAAGAGATTTCTATATTCTGCTTTGTTCTACGAAATTAATTCTGTAAGATGCCCCCAAGTCTCCCCCAAAGATCTATTCCCTTTCCAGTATGCATCAGCAGTGAATCCTGCCAAAGAAACATCTGGTCAACCCGAAAATCTGATTTGATACTGAAGTACTTACATATGGTATTCTGACGGAAAGTACCTTAAGAACCCGGAAGATGTTATAACCTACTCATCACAGGTTTAGATATGTTTGGTGATCACATCAGTCTATTTCGCTGTGAAAAATATAAACACTGCCAAATGAAAATGTTAAGAAAAACAACCCTCAAACCTCATTTGGGGATGGCAGAGGACATGGGTAAAGTCCCAATTATAATTCGCTCCATGGACAAACAGTTTCCAGTTGGTATCACAGTGTGTTCCTGAAAATTAAGTCACTAAAGCAAACCTCCCTCCCAGAATAATATCACAAGGGACCTGCAGCACACCAAAAAAAAACCCCAAACCAAACCAAGAGCAAAAAACAAAAACAAAAACAACCTTTTGTGCCTTTTGTACCTACTATATTTAAAAGTTTGAGGATATCATTCATCTGTATGATAATAATAATAAATAATACAAAATAAGCTTAAATATGTATACTCTGCCCAGTAAAAATTACACCCTAAACTAAGTCCTACCAAATGAGCAGACTGATCGCGGGGGATCAGCATACTGATACTCATTATACACGGAACTGCACAATGCAAACTCGTGCGGGGTTGTTTGGCCCTAAAATTAACATAGCCGTTTAACCACCATTAAATAACTCAGTAATACCCTTTTGTGTCTTCTGATGAGTTAGCAAAGTTTCTGAGGCAATGATTTGGAGGTCTTAAATCTCTATAAAAACTGCCCAAATGGTCTCTTTCAATACGTTTCTACTTATCACTAAGACCCCCCCCCCTTTCTATTAAACATTTTTTAAGAGAGAGAGAGTGTGAGCGGGGGGGAGAGGTGCAGAGGGAAAGGGAGAGAATCTTACGCGGGCTCCATGCGCATTGCGGAGCCCGACGCAGGGGAGCCGAAATCAAGAGTGGGACGTTCAACCGTGGGCCACCCAGGTGCCCCTGAAACAGGGGATGCACTTTGAACGCATCCCACTTTCCTTGGAGGCTCACCAGAGAAAACGGTCAATAAATGTGTGTTGAGGAGGCACTTCTCGTCCCAGAAAGCGTCATCAGCTAGTAAGCAAATCGCTCTCCCCTTTCCTCTCCATCAGGCTGCTGCTCCAGGGCACCGATGCCCAGCAGTGGCCCCAGTTAAAAGGAGCCCATCTTTCTTGGGCTACCCTTCCTCCAATTAACTGCCAGCCAACCCTGCCCACACTGCTCCAGTCAAGCGCTGCTGCCCTACTATGGGTATGACAGGTGAGGTTGACACTGACTCTTCTCTATGGAACCCTGTTGGACCTGTGCCTTTCACAAAACCCCAAATCCAGGTACCCGTGCTTCCCTCTACTTTCTCCATATTTTTCTGACAAAATTTGAATTTCCTGACAAAATTTACCACAAGGGACCCACATTATACCCCTCAAGATGTCTTTTACGTCATTCGTGTCTATTATGTTCAAGATTTTTAACAGAAGAATATATTCAAATACCTAGAGCATATGACAGGACATAAAACAGAGCACATTCAGTCACCATAACGAAATACATAATTCTAGAACATGCCTGTATCTTGTATGCATAAAAATACGATGACCACTATGATTCCAATGTGTTTATTTTCTTTTTTTTTTTTTAATTTTTTTTCAACGTTTTTATTTATTTTTGGGACAGAGAGAGACAGAGCATGAACAGGGGAGGGGCAGAGAGAGAGGGAGACACAGAATCGGAAACAGGCTCAAGGCTCCGAGCCATCAGCCCAGAGCCTGACGCGGGGCTCGAACTCACGGACCGCGAGATCGTGACCTGGCTGAAGTCGGACGCTTAACCGACTGCGCCACCCAGGCGCCCCCAAATGTGTTTGTTTTCTTAATATACATACATGATGAGGAAAAACGAAAAGACTGAGGACAGACACTAAAATGTCACCAGTGATTATGACTGAGCAGTGGGATTATGGGTAATTTGCTCTACTATTTGTTGTTTCACACTGTTTCCAAATTTGCTACAGTAGAATTATAAACAGAGTAAATCTTCAATACTAATCTCATAGCTGTTAAATATGAAACAGACATGGCCCTTAACTTTTCCCAGATTTTGGAAGGTGACTAACATGTTACAGGACCCTTTTTAATTAAAAAAAAAAGTTTTTTAATGTTTATCTATTTTTGAGAGACAGAGTGTGAGTGGAGGAGGGGCAGAGAGAGAGGGAGACACAGAATCGGAAGCAGGCTCCAGGCTCCAAGCTGTCAGCACAGAGCCCGACGCGGGGCTCGAACTCACGAACCGCGAGATCACGACCTGAGCTGGAGTCGGACGCTTAACCGACTAAGCCACCCAGGCGCCCCTAGCTAGGACCCTTTAACATGTCCCTCACAAACCAAGAAATCAACTACCAGGTTAGTCAACTGGACTGTCCAAGGACCATCACAGTAGCTCTTATGAAAAGTGCTCTGCGAGAGCACATCTGATGGTGAATATGTCATCCTCTCCTAGAAAAGTAGTACGAAGAAGAGCTGGTTCCTGCTTTTATTTGCAGTAAGTGATGCTTGAAACTGGAAAGAGATGCCTTTACAGACAATTACGGAGTGTCGGCAGCTAGAGTGAGCAGACTTTGAATTACCACCCCCGCCCAACTCAGTTTCTTAGGCTTTCACCTCTTGAGCACTTTTGGTGACTTATACAGAACAATACATGGTATGAAAGAAGATGTTTTTCTATGCCGGGGGAAGGTAGAAAGGAAGAGTGTTAGTGACCACTTGGGGCAGTGGGGGAGCATCGAGAGGGACTCTCTTGATATTTCCCAATACCTTGAACACCAGGCTACAATCCAAGAGACCAGAATGGCATTCCTGTTTTGTTATAGGGAGCTGTGTGATCTTGTTCAAATTACATAATCTCCCTGCTGTCTCAATTTCTTCTTCTATAACCTTACCCATCGGATACAATTTGTGTAAGTCTCAAAAAAAAGACTAAGTGACAAGTAGTAATGCTATAAATGGCTTCTTATTTTTTTATTTATTTTTATTTTTCTTACTGATTACACATTTCATTTAACAGGCTCCTCTTTTAAAATGCAGTATGTTGGGGGCGCCCGGGGGGCTCGGTCGGTTAAGCGTGCGACTCCAGCTCAGGCCACGATCTCGCGGTTCATGAGTTCGAGCCCCACGTCGGGCTCTGTGCTGACAGCTCGGAGCCTGGAGCCTGCTTCAGACTCCGTTTCTCCCTCTCTGTCTCTGCCCCTTCCCAGCTCGCACTCTGTCTCTCCCTCTCAAAAATAAACATTAAAAAAAATTTTTTCTTGGGGCGCCTGGGTGGCGCAGTCGGTTAAGCGTCCGACTTCAGCCAGGTCACGATCTCGCGGTCCGGGAGTTCGAGCCCCGCGTCGGGCTCTGGGCTGATGGCTCAGAGCCTGGAGCCTGTTTCCGATTCTGTGTCTCCCTCTCTCTCTGCCCCTCCCCCGTTCATGCTCTGTCTCTCTCTGTCCCAAAAATAAATAAACGTTGAAAAAAAAATTTTTTTTTTAATTTTTTTTCTT
>NW_024420331.1:1307443-1318367 GCF_014898765.1 Herpailurus yagouaroundi
ATGTAATAGAAGCACTTTAAACAGGTGACAAAGCATACCCTCTCTCCATGAGGGTCATGGTTTTGGCGGGGGGGTGGGGGGGGAGCAAGGACTCTGGAGCATGGGTATTCCATAGGAGGGCACTGGGGGTCCAGAAGGTAGCATGGGCTCGCTGGCACCTGGCAGCCATTAGAGAAGAAATTCTCACCCAGGAAGGGTTTTGTTCCTCTTCCCCAGGGAACATTTGACAAGGTCCGGAGACCCTTTTGGTTGTCAGAACTGGGAGAGGATGCTATTGACGCCTAGAAAGGAGCAGCCTGAACAGCCTACAATGCACAGGAGAGCCCTCCCGACAGTCATCCCGCCCTAACTGTCACTAGTGCTGAGGTTGACAATCCCTGCTCTAGACAGAAGGAAGTAGGGAAAGAAAGAGGGAGGCAGGAAAAATCAAATTTCACCTACTCTGCAAATCCCCTTAAGGGTCCAGTTGGCAGCAACTGCTGGTCCATTAGACCAAAAAATTTCCTCCTAGGCTTTTTAGTTGCCAGCGCTTCTAGTTTGAAATCACAGACTTAGGGTGATAGAAATCTGGCTTCTCAATTTTTCAGCCCCTTCTTTTAAAATTACAGGAACCCCATCTGTTGGCAGATGTAACGGTACTCTATGGCCATCACGTTAATGGAAAGTGAGACCTTAATTTTAAGGTGTCCAGGAAAGATTACACTAAAATGGGCTAAAAAAAAAAAAAAATCTAAACTGACTCAGGAATCTCATGCAATATGCATCTCCTTTTGTCTGCACTATTTCTTATCGGTAGGAAAAAAAGAACAGAAATTACCATAAGAATTATGCAAAGAAAAATATGGCTTTTTCCAAGGACTCTACGTGGTTTAACAGCATCATCAGAGAATGTGAAAAAGATATCCTTAAAAACAACCTCACACCAGTCTCACTCCAATTTCAAGGACGTGAACACCAAAAGCCCAAAAAGGCTCATCTTGGAATTCGCAGTGGCTCCGCTCCGTGGCAGGTCACTGTACCCTGGACCATTGGTGAAGAAATGATGCTAAGAGCTGAATAATCGTACAGGTATTTTTCTACCACCTTAGCATTCTGCCTGCTAAGAGGCGCAGAAACGTAACCTTTAGGTGTCGGAAGATGGTGGGAAATTGAAACTCTTCGTTTCGGCCAAGTGAATGCAGAGTCAGCTTTGAGAAAAAGAAGGACGGGTCACCTGATTTTGATGCAATGTAAACAACACTTCTCTGACTTTTAACAGAGCAGCAATCAGACTGCGAAGGCTTCTCTTCAGTACCCCCACGGGGGCCAGGGTTCAGTAATTCCAAGGAAATGAATCACAAGCAGCAATGATGAGCTGTCAAAACATCTGTGTGCAAAGCCCAAGGGGGAAAAGGACAATATCGGCATGTCTGGCTGGATCAGAAAGCACAGGAACCGTACTTCCAACCAGGCAACTCTGTGGCAATCCATCCACGGTGACGGTATTTGGACATCCTCTATGGGATGGATCCAAGAACCCAGAGAAAGGAAAGATCAGTGTGTGAGCAAGGAGACACGTTTGGAAAGAGAGACTGAGTAGGTCATGTCCATTACTACTGCTCTGGGTGAAGACACAGTAAGTATCTGGCACTTCTCAACCCTTGGGTTCTCTTCCCCTTGACAAGAAATTTATGGGCTTAATGAGCCTCCGGGCAGGCCACAGACACAGTTCTCCACTGAGGAAAGAATCCCAACCCACTATCTCCCTGCTTTATCAACTCAGGGCAGGGTTACAGTAAAAGTCAGGCAGGGTCCGATGAAAGGGGGGGTTCAGCCAGGAGCTACCTCCCAACGTACAACAGCACCTCTACCCCTATTCTGTGCGGGCTTATCCTCAACATTTGCCAGTCTGGGCAAGAACATGAGTGGCGCCCCCCAGACTACACGTCTACATACGTAAAAGTTCCAAACCAAGCGAATAATCTGCTAAATCAAATAGGTGTTCTAGCCTCCTAATTTGACAAATGTACCTGTGTAATGACACGCGAGACACGTTCAAATTTAGAAATTTTAGACTCCTTGGAGCTCCCATGCCACAGCTCCCATGCTTGACCCCGCGCACCCCACCTCTGTCTGCCTTCTCTTTGCCAACAGCCACACTCGATCGATCATTCTTTGGTGGGGTCCTACCCCTAGGAGCCTGTAAGAAGGCTCAAGACTATTAGGGCAAGAAAATTCCAAGGCCCCAGATTTCCAAAACAGAAGCTAAAACAGAAGCTCGTACATGTTTCCTGTAAGGAGCCTATTTTGTGAGTAAATATCAGTCAGAGATAATATGTAAATGATGGATTATGGCTGGGTTCCCCCCAAAAACTTCGATGTACAAACATAGGCTGTGGGCCGGAGGGTATGCGCTGAGGACACATCCCCTTGGATCCGCAAATTCCCTGAAGCGTGGGAAGAGGAGCACCTACAGGAGAACCAAAGTGGGCCTTCCAGAATTGTCCACCACAGGAGCCACCCACCAGCCACACACGGCAACTGAGCACTTAAAATGTGGCTGGCCCAAACTGAGACGCGCTTTCTGTGCCAAATTCTCACAAGATTTCAAAACCTTAGTACAAAACAGCTCATTACTTTTATACTGATTAGCTAATGAAATATTTGGGATACACTGGATAAGATACAATGTTATTAGAATTAAGTCCCCATCTTCTTTTTGCCTTTCTTGTTTTGAAATTCTTTTAACGTTTGTTTATTTTTGAGAGAGAGAGTGAGAGACAGCAGGAGCCGGGGAGGGACAGAGAGAGAGAGGGAGACACAGAATCTGAAGGAGGCTCTGCACTGTCAGCACAGAACCCGACACGGGGCTTGAACCCATGAACCGGGAGAGCAAGACGGACGCTTAACCAAATGAGCCACCCAGGTGCCCCATCTTTTTGCCTTTCAATGTGGCTACAAGAAAATTTCCACTTACCTATGTGGCTCACACTTGTGGACGGCGATAGATTTCTACTGGACAGCGCTGCTCTGCTTTCTTGCTGGACTAAAGTCTACACTGATGCCATGTCCAGAGCAAGAAGGCACAGCTAGACTGGATTTCAGCCCCACACTTATGCCCCCTATTCTGCCCTCCCCTGACAACAAAATGTGTAACGATCGATACACAGGCGTTCGGACCGAACGTGTCTCCTATAAATCAGAACTTGGACACCAGTGAACTTCACCGTCCACAGTAAAATCTTTCCGTAACTGGCAAAATGAAGATTTCTTCTGCTGCCTAAACAGAAGGGAGACCTCAGGTGGAAAAAGGAAACCTTCTCACATCCACTAAATCGTGATATTATGACTTACCTGAAGGGGCTTGGCCTCCACCCGCAAGATGCCACTATGATCACACCTCTTGCACACCTGACAAGACACCTGAAAAGTCTCCAGGGACACAACTACCCCAGCTCAAAACCACGGACATAGATGGAAGCTACATACTGCTTGGTCTCAGCCACCAGAGGCCTCAGAAGCCATCAGGAAAGTAGCCTGGAGTCAGAAAAGGGACGCCCATAGCTGTGAGCCTTGTTGATGCATATATATGGTGTGCTGGAAGAACCCTCCCGCAGCACATGGGGACCAAAGGAAGTCCAGGCTGGAACGGTCTGAAAGAATATACATGACACAAAGGAAGTGACGATTAAAGAAGTAATTGACCCGCTCACAGGTCCGCAGCCAGGCAATATTGAGTGACTAATCCACACACACCTCTGCCTCCCACTCTCCGTGCAGCCGTGATTTATCCAAAGCCCCCCCGAGAACTCCTACTGACCCAACACTCACCACAAAAAAGTGACCCACTTGGACAAGGTCTGAGTCAGTCCTGCTCCAACTGGAATCCAAAAGCGATAAATCTCCAGAACACAATACGTTACACACCAATTCTGCACACCACCTTTGGTGTAACCGATAGATCTTTGTAATTTCTCCTGTTGCCAGCTCTTTAAAAGTTATATCTGATGTCAGAAGTTTCCCAGGAACCCCCCAAAATTTAAGTATCCTCTTGGGTTTAATTATGAAAGTTCTCCCTTTAGACATATACAACCCTGACTGCTGTATTCGTGTTGGCTCTTTCTTCTGTCTTAAAAGGAAAATCTGGCTGATCACAGTCTTTGAATTTATAGGAACTCCTACTCTCACGTGAAATTTATACTCCCATGAAACATTACCCTTTGGGAAGGTGCCCATTTGACAATAATTCACAAACATCAGCAGGTGCAATCAGACCAAAAGGAAAGACGACAGGATCCAGAAAACTAAAACACTGCTTTGATCGATATTTCAAACACCTATTGCATGACTAGTTCAGTAAATACACAAATGAGCCTGCCAAACCCAACTCAATTATTGGACACCCCTGCTGTTTTTATCACATTGCTCATCTTGATCTAAAAAAAAAAAAAAAAATCTATAAACAAAAACCAAACAACCCGTCTTTCATTTTGTGACTATGCGCATTCATGAAATAAAGTGTGATGAGCTGAAATTAATGACAGCGTGGAGAAGGGAAAGAAAAGAGCTCATGCATTTATAAACACTTAACATCATGTGAGGTCAGAGTGTGAGGCCAGGGTTCAAGAATGAGTCCACAAAACCACATCTCCCGTATAAAATGGTGGACACTGACTGTTGTCCAGGAGTATCTGTGTTCTCTCTTCCATGGCCCTTTGCTAGACCTCATTCACCAGCTTCCCTCGCAGGTACCAGGGACACATCGGTGTTGTGGCCGATGGGATAGGCAGTGTGCATGCTACCCTCGTCTTGAAACCCCTAGAAAGATCCACCGTGTTCACTCTCTCTTCTCTCTCCAGTGCGGTACGAAGAGACCGGACAAGATGACCAACCCCTGGGGTTGCCAAGTTTTTTCTATAAAAGGCAGAGAGAAAATATTTAGACTTCATAGGCCATAAACACACAACCTGCCACGATACCATGAAAGTAGCCAGACTGTAAGGAGACAAATGAGCGTAGCGTGTCCCAGTCAAACCACAAATGATGGACACAGAAATTCGAGCTGCATACAATTTTCATGTGTCACAAGATATTATTCTTTTGTTATTTTTAAACCATTTACACATCAGAAAAAATGCAAAAACTGTGCTTAGCCCAGAGGCCATAGTTGGCCCTGCTAGACTAAAAGACCAGGCAAGAGTCTGTGTAAGACTCTTCTCGGCCAACCCCACAGCCCCCCGCCATCGGACGAGGACATGAGTAAGAAATAGGGTTTATTGTGTGAAGCCTCTGAGTTTATGACTACAGTGGGAATACCCTGACTAATACAGAAAGAATTGCAGAATCTTGACCATCATGAAAGCAGATTATCATACAAACTGTTTCAGAAAGGAATAAGGACTTTCCTTGGAGAAACATGCACGCCCCCATCTAGGTCCTTGTGACAAACATCAGCATGCAGATTTTCCTGAAGTTAAAGCCTATTTACAGTTTTTAAGCGGGCAATTGCTTTTATACTGGTCTCCTGCCTCTTCCCCTCACCCTTTTTAAAAATTTTTTTAAAGTCTGGGGTGTCTGGGTGGCTCAGTCGGTTAAGCGTCCAGCTTCGGCTCAGGTCCTGATCTCACGGTCCGTGAGTTCGAGCCCCGCGTCTGGCTCTGTGCTGACAGCTCAGAGCCTGGAGCCTGCTTCGGATGCTGTGTCTCCCTCTCTCTCTGCCCCTCCTCTACTCATGCTGCCTCTCTCTCTGTCTCAAAAATAAATAAAAACATTAAAAAAAATTTTTTTAATGTTTATTTAGTTTTGAAAGACAGACAGACAGACAGTGCAAGCGGGGGAGGGGCAGAGAGAGATCAGGAGACACAGAATCCAAAGCAGCCTCCAGGCTCTGAGCTGTCAGCACAGAGCCAGACGCGGGGCTCGAACTCACGGACCGTGAGATCAGGACCTGAGACGAAGCCGGACGCTTAACCGACTGAGCCACCCAGGCACTGTGCCCCTCACCCTTTTTAACACGTGTCAAGGATAATCTGATGGGATAACTCCCCAAGATTTTTTCAGACAAATCCTGCTAGTGACCAATTTCTAAAGGATGGATACCTGAGAACAGAAGTGGTACCTGTCTAAAACAAAGAAGGCCCAATTTCATTCTTGGCAATGGTGCAATTCTGACTTAATGGGATGAACTGATAGCACATAATTTGTATACATGATATACCAGTAAGTCTTTTTTTTCCTACAGAGAGAACCACAAAACAGACCGTTTCATGCAATTTGGAAAATACTGTTCCTAAAAGCATTATTCCGCCATCCAAAAAATACTCAAGAACAGACACTATAATTAAGCCCTCTAACATTCCTCATTTTATAGATTTTATACCTGCACAGCTAATGTTAAAAAGAATATTTAAGGACAGTAGAAGTGTACAGAAAAGATTAATAAAAATATTTATAGTCTATTTGAAGACTATAGACTATATTATCTGAGAATGCACACCGTTTTCTTTTTTTTTAATTTTTCTATTTTATTTTTAATTTTTTAAAATTTACATCCAAAATAGTTAGCATCTAGTGCAACACTGATTTCAGGAGCAGATTCCTTAGTGCCCCGTCCCCATTTAGCCCATCCCCCCTCCCACAACCCCTCCCATAACCCTCGGTTTGTTCTCCATATTTATGAGTCTCTTCTGTTTTGTCCCCCTCCCTGTTTTTATATTATTTTTGTTTCTCTTTCCCTTAGGTTCATCTGTTTTGTCTCTTAAAGTCCTCATATGAGTGAAGTCATAGGATTTTTGTCTTTCTCAGACTGACTCATTTCACTTAGCGTAGTACCCTCCAGTTCCATCCACGTAGTTGCAAATGGCAAGATTTCATTCTTTTTGATCGCCGAGTAATACTCCATTGTATATATATACCACATGTTCTTTATCCATTCATCCATCGATGGCCAGTTGGGCTCTTTCCATACTTTGGCTATTGTCGATAGCACTGCTAGAAACATGGGGGTGCATGTGTCCCTTCGAAACAGCACACCTGTATCCCGTGGACAAATGCCTAGTAGTGCCATTGCTGGGTCGCAGGGTCATTCTATTTTTAGTCTTTTGAGGAACCTCCATACTGTTTTCCAGAGGGGCTGCACCAGCTTGTATTCCTAATAGTTTTCTTTTTTTTTTTAATCTTTTTAAATGTTTATTTACTTTTGAGACAGGAAGAGAGACAGAGGGTGAGTGGGGGAGGTGCAGAGAGAGGGAGACAGAGGATTCAAAGTGGGTTTTGTGATGACAGCGCAGATCTCATAAACCGTGAGATCAACACCTGAACCGAAATCAAGAGTTGGATGCTTAACTGACTGAGCCACCCAGGGGTCCCTACATGGAGTTAAAAAAAAATTTTTTTTTAATGTTTTATTTATTTTTGAGACAGAGAGAGACAGAGCATGAGCAGGGGAGGGACAGAAAGAGAGGGAGACACAGCATCCAAAGCAGCCTCCAGGCTCTGAGCTGTCAGCACAGAGCCCGACACGGGGCTCGAACTCACAGACCGTGAGATCATGACCTGAGCCAAAGCTGGACGCTTAACCGACTGAGCCACCCAGGAGCCCCTGAATTTTTAAATATGCAAACTTTTGATATGTGAGAAGTAAAGGGCTATAAAACTAACATTAGGATGATAAAGTACAAATATATCATGATTGAATTACGATCACTTAAATTATATACTGTGACAGATAATAAGGACATTTAACCTTTTTTAGAAAAATTTTATCTATTTTAGAAAGTTTATACTAGACTACAGATCATTTTTTTTCACAGATCACTTTTTAAAAGGCCTAACCTCATACTGCTAGGGTTGACAAGCCTTTTTTTTTTTTTTTTAGGGTAGATAGTAAATATTTTCAGCTTTGTGGGCCACTGTACCTCTGCAGCAACTATTCAACTCTGCCGTTGCTATGTGACCCAGTAAAACTTGGCTGTGACCCAGTAAAACTTGACTTACAAGAACAGATTCCTGCCCTTGCCAGTTTGTCAACTCCCGTTGTACAGATTCCCAGTGGTAACCTAAAAGAGTATATTAAAATATTAGTGGCCTTGGGTGGGGGGATGGGCTAAGTGGGTGATGGGCATTAAGGAGGGCACTTGTTGAGTTGAGCACTAGGTGTTGTATGTAAGTGGTGAGCCCTAAGTTGTGCTCTTGAAACCAATATTGCACTGTATGTTAACTAGCTTGAATTTAAATAAAAACTTGGAAGGAAAAAAAAGTAGTTGCCTCACCTCGTTAAACCACTGGTATTTAGGAAGAAAATTCTAAGGACTATAAACATTAGGAAATACATAACGATATACTTTAATTGTCTATCCAGTTTCTGGAAATGTGGGTCGAGTCATTACCCCTCTGCAAAAACAGACTTTCAAAAAGATTTTGCAAACACATGAGAATGGTTTTTCTGTCTTGATTTTAATTTTAAGAGTGAATCATGTCTTGATTCAACTATCAATTTACAGAAAATACGAAGAACAAAGAAACCTGTTAAGCCTTGCCATGGAACTGAATCAGCAATATCCAGAAATTCTACAGGATAAATGACCCAGTTACTTAAAACAAACAAACAAACAAAAAACAAAACAACAACAAAAAGCATTATAAGAGAAAAGGAGAGAGATGAGGGAACCTATATGGATTAAAAGACACTTAAGAGGTACATCAATCACCTATAATGTGTAGACTTTATTTGGACTCTAATTCAAATAAACAAATTGCAAAAAAAAAAAAAAAAAATTAAACAATTAAAAATTTGAAC
Source organism: Herpailurus yagouaroundi (assembly GCF_014898765.1). Classification (NCBI taxonomy): domain Eukaryota; kingdom Metazoa; phylum Chordata; class Mammalia; order Carnivora; family Felidae; genus Herpailurus; species Herpailurus yagouaroundi. The sequence continues at coordinate 1,316,220 of NW_024420331.1, forward strand.
ACCAAATGCATGAGTGATATTCAATAGCTGTTAATGTTTAGGTGCAATTAAAATGAGGATAGTTGTGGCACCTGACCAGCTCAGTGGGTAGAGCGTGTGACTCTTAATCTCAGGGTCCTGAGCTCAAGCCCCATGTTGGGCGTGGTGTCTACTTAAAAACAAACAAACAAACAAACAAACAAACAAACAAAAACCAAGAGGATTGTTGAGAACGGGATCAGGGTAAATAAAAACCTCCGGAGCAAATATCAAAGAGAAAGCGGTAGTAGAAAATAATTTAATGGAAAAATTTCCAGAGTATCTAACTGTAGCCTCTCTTTTGGAATTTATCAAGTATGAAACTCATATAATACCAAAGTAAATACAATATGTTGGCACCAAGAATTGAAATACAACGTAATTGGCAATCTTTTAATAAACCTTCCTCCCCGTGAATATGGAAGAGACTTGTTCAAATGCTAAGAGTACACCTGAAACAGAGCAACACTGATCACCAAAAATATGGTATGAAATGCTCCTTTTCTGACATTTCATTTATGATCAGGATGAATGGAGCATGTCTGAACACACTAAATCATCCATTTTCTGATACAGCTGCAAAACAAATGGGAAAAACAGAACATATGCTATGAAACTTAGATATATATATTGGAAAAATGATGCAAAAATATAGTTCTTAGATATAAAGACAAACTTCTAAAAATAATTTTTATTCTATTATTATTAGAAGAAAAACTATGTGGGGTGCCTGGGTGGCTCAGTCGGGTAAGCATCTGGCATCGGCTCAGGTCATGATCTCACAGCTGGTGAGTTTGAGCCCCACCTCGGGTTCTGTGCTGACAGCTCAAAGCCTAGAGCCTGCTTCAGATCCTGTGTCTTCCTCTCTCTGCCCCTCCCCCTCTCAAGCTCTGTCTCTCTCTCAAAAATAAATAAACATTAAAAAAATTTAAAAAAAAAAGAAAAACTATGCATAAGAAATATCCACATTCACATTATTTTTAGGAAATACAGTTAAACCTTTGTTCTTGTTTTCTGTAGATCAAGCTAAGCCTCAGCACTATTCACACTTTGGGCAAAGTAATTCTCCGTGGTGGGTTGCTGTGTGTATCGTAGGAGGTATAATAACATCCCTGACCTTAACTTTCTAGATGCCAGGAGCAACACCCTTGCAACACTTGTGACAACCCAAAATGTCTCCAGGAATGGCCCAGTGTGCCCTGGGGGCAACATCATCTCCAGCTGAAAACAACCAGTAGAGATCAGTTCCCATTGTAATATCCGAGAAATAAACATCCATCAGCATTGCAAGAAGCTGGGACCTGCAGGCTTACAGAAATGGATGAGATTTCCTAAGCCATGACCATAACAAGGTATTGTCATTAGGAATTCCTAATGTATACCCAAGCTTGTTGTGAAGCATTCTTTCAGATCAGATTGGTGCATATTTCATCTGGGGGTTATTTCAGGCTCCACAGTGGAGCCTGTATAAGTCAGTGGAAACCAAAAGTTCCTCAAAAATGTGGATTTCGTTTTGCCAAACATTCCAATAATTTACAGAGAAACACGTTGGCAAGACAAGGATAGTGTCTCTAATGCATTTCAGAAAAAGAGAGAAAAAAAAAGTCATAAACTACCCAAGATGACTAAAAATGTTCCTTTTCTCTTACATTTTTTCATTTCTTAAAACATACATGCTCAGGATTCATGACCTTTTTTTTCTTTTTCCTTTTAATTTTATTTTAGAGAGAGAGAGATCACAAGTGGGGGAAAGGGGCAAAGGGGGAGAGAGAAAGAATCCCAAGCAGGCTCTACCCTGAGCCACCCAGGCTCCCCTAAAATTTTACTTTTAAGTAAGCTCTACACCCAACATGGGCCTTGAACCTACAATCCTAAGATCAAGAGCCGCACATTTCACCAACTGAGCCAGCCAGACCCCCCAGGATTCAGGATTTAAATATAAAGCATTTTTCTGGGGGCACCTGGGTGGTTCGGTCAGCTAAGCATCGAACTCTTGGCTTTGGCTCAGGTCATGATCCCAAGGTTTTTGAGTTTGAGCCCCACATAGGGCTCTGCACTGTCAGTGTGGAGCCTACTCAGGATTCTCTCTCTCTCTCTCTCTCTCTCTCTCTCTCTCTCTCTCTCTCTCTC
>NW_024420331.1:1318377-1345907 GCF_014898765.1 Herpailurus yagouaroundi
CTCTCTCTCTCTCTCTCTCTCTCTCTCTCTCTCTCTCTCTCTCTCTCAAAATACATAAACTTAAAAAAAATAAGCTTTTAAATAAATAAATAAGTTTAAAGCACTTTTCCAATGAAATTATTTCAAATCATATATAAATTATTATATATATTACATATAAGTTGCGTATAAATACATAAAACAATTCTAATGAAGTTATTTCCAATGAAATAATTTTTTCAATGCGAATTTGTCATTGTAATTTTTTATAGAAAATATAGAAGATACATCCTTGAAGGAGTTTTATTTATTTATTTATCTTTGGTGCCTAATTTCCAAATGCAGAAATTACTTTTGAATGGTTTCTCCTCTTTCATTTCTACTTGCTTCTGATTTCTTTTTTTTTTTTTTTGAACTTAGTTTTCTTAACTTCACTGTATCATTTTTACAGTAGGATTATAAAAAGATACACACATTTGAGTTGTGGATACATGGTTGTATGTTGTATCATTCTTTGGACTTACACTACATTAAAAAATATCTTTACTGAGTTACTTAAATATTTTTTTAAAAACATGTACACATCTATTCTTAGTGCCATAGTTTTTCTTCTTGTTTCTCTATATTCTGATAAAAAGCCAGGATCCTCCTATGACTCTTCTCTGACTTTCAAATGTATGCGTTGAGTAAGGTCTCTAGATAAAATAAAATTAATTACTGAATACTGGATATAAAATACTACACTGAAATCTAAACACTGCCCTTCAATTTATACTTACTTTCATAATTACTGACGGTTTAATCTTCTAAAGCAACTTAATAGCACTAATTACCGCATTAGTTATACATGCCAAAAACCTAATTTTCCTTTGTTTTTCGGGTATTGAGAAAGCATGAATCTTAATATCTAAAGAAATGTTTTAGAGAGCAACAAATCAGAATCTGTTTAGAAGCATAGAGTTTCAAGAAGTTTCTCTGGGCTGTGTGAGGAGGGAATCGGCTAGTGGGATTTGGAAAGACTATCCATGGACACCAGGAAGGAGTTTAACTCTTAAAGTAGCAGCCAGTGACCTGTATCTGTGAAGAAGGTCACACGGAAAATGAAATAAAACCCAGGGATCCAATCAGATGCAGGGAATATGAATACAGAATAATGTATCAGAAAGGACTCAAAGATTGGTGGGTTTTGATGTCCGATGAAACATGGAATGCAGAAGATTACCTTCATTTGTATTTGGATTTGCTGTTAATGCTGTACAGCTTTTGATTAGTGTACTTACCTTTATGATTACAACTACACACAGATGATTTCATTTTAAAATACATCTCATATTTAGCATCTAACAGTTCATATAAAGAAAATGTTTTTTGCCCAATTAAAAAAAGCGTTTTCAATTTTTTTAATGTTTATTTTTGAGAGAGAGAGAGAAAGAGCGCACGTGCACACATGAGAAGGGGAGGGGCAGACAGACAGACAGACAGACAGAATCTGAAGCAGGCTCCGGGCTCTGATCTGTCAGCACAGAGCCTGACACAGGGGTCGAACTCACGAACTATGAGATCATGACCTGAGCCGAAGTCGGTCGCTTAACCAACTGAGCCACCTAGGGGCCCCCAAAAAGTTTTTTAAATGAAAAAAAATTTACTTATCTGATGGTCAGCCAAAAAAAAATCAGATTACCTAAAATCTTGAGTAACCCTGGCCTCTATTTTGGTGTGATTATACTCAGAGTTTGGAAGGCCTCTCTTCCAACAGGAAAGGCATGGGGAAAGTCAACTACTATTAACTACAATTAAATTTAGTTTGTAAGAGAACAATTCATCTTCTCTCTTCAAGTCAGAACATAACCCCTCTCTCTCTCTCTCTCTCTCTCTGTCCCTCCCCCATTTCATTTTTCTGAAAAAAAAAAAAAAAAAAATGAAAGAAGGCAAGAATACTGATGAATTCCCAGGAGTTTGATTAAAACTAAATGGAGAGGCTGGTTTTAGTCCTGGTTTCTCTCTCCTCCCCAAGCAATGTCCAATCCATTAGCAAGTTGTTAGCATGGCTTTTTTTTTTTTCCCCTTCCCAACTTTGTAATTGCTACCGCATTGCTTCGTCTGGTTTTCTAACACCCAATCCCACTGCTCCTGAAAGTGTTACATATATAAAATTGCATTTTTAAATCAAAGTGAATGTATTTTAATTTTGTTTTGGATATTTCTTAACACCCCTGGAGATGGCTGGCAACATTCCAGAAGGCTGCAAATCAGAGTTGCAGCAGGGGAGGAAAACGAGAAGCGCTGCTGAGTGCAATCATCTCTCATTGGCATTTACGCACCTCTGGGCTTAAGCCGGAGCAGATGCTCAGCCGCCCACCGCATGGCTTGTAACACTGGCATTTCTCACCTTCACAAGTGACTTTGGCTCATTTTGTAATTAATCTATACTTCAAAGGATCTAATGAAAGTTTTATACTGTATACAGCAATCTATCTTCAGCACGGTGCTCGCGCTCTATCACTTACACACACACACACACACACACACACACACACACACCCTCCCATTCAGCCCTAATGTTAAAAGTAGCCCTCTGCCTAGGATGGCTGGCCACACAGTCTACCAGTCCATTCTTGCTCATACTGATACTTCTGCCTAACCCCATGGGGCCATTTATAAACTTAAGTAAGGGAAGCACATAAATGCAGGAGGCAGCTAAGAAATAAATTAGCCAAGTATTTCATTTCCCAGTGGCTTATACAGAAGGAAAAAAAATCAGAAGATAGCCCCTTGGAAGAGGCAATTTAATCCACCAAATATTTGAATAGTTGCTACGTGCAAGGACTGTGTGAGCCATGTGGCAATGCAAAATTAACATAGCACAAGTCCTGCCTTCGAGAAGTTTCCCTGCCTTATTTACATGGTCCATAGTTGTCTGTCTCCATTTCCAAATCTACTTCCCGATCCTGGTCCTCCTCCACCCCACTCCGGCCACTGACTGCCTTCCATGGAAGCTTCAGTAAAGCCACACTGCTTACAGGTGCAAGCCAACCACACACACTTGAACCTAGACTTCCCATTCGGCAACTTCACTGTTCACTCCCAGTCATCACAGCGACCTCTGTATCTCGGAGTCCTAAACTACAGTAGGAATAATGAATTATGTTTGAAAAAAATGAAAGAAAATAATCTCATGGTGGGGCATGGTTAGGGCTAAGGTTATAAAAATAATGACCAAATCAAAGAGTTTCAGGAAGCTTCCAACATAGCTCTCCAGGTATGTAGGGCTGCCAGATAAAATATAGAACACCCAGGGGCCCCCGGGGGACTCAGTCGGTTAAGTGTCTGACTTCGGCTCAGGTCATGATCTCACCATTCATGGGTTGGAGCCCCTCGTTGGGCTCTGTGCTGACAGCTCAGAGCCTGGAGCCTGCTTCAGACTCTGTGTCTCCCTGTCTCTCTCTGCCCCTCCCCTGCTTGTGCTCTCTCTCTCAAAAATAACTAAACGTTTAAAAAGAGAGAAACATACAACACCAGGTTAAATTTGAATGTCAGATAAACAATGAATTAATTTTAGTATAAGTATATCCCCAATACTCCACAACACATATCCCTGCTAAAAAAAAAAGTTATTCACTGTTTACCTGACATTCAAATTTAACTGAGCATCTTTTCTACTTTTATTTGTTAAATCTGACCTTACAAATAGGCCATTTTGAGACTCATTTGGGTTAACGTATCTCACTTTTTAATGGTTTATTATTTATTTTGAGAGAGAGAGAGAAAGAGAACCAGCAGGGGAAGGGCAGAGAGTGAGAGACAGAATCCCAAGCAGGCTCTGTGCTGTCAGCACAGAGACTGACGTGCGGCTTGATCCCACAACCCCAGGATCATGACCTGAGCTGAACAAGAGTAGGACACTCAACTGACTGAGCCACCCAGGCCCCCCAAGATATCTTGCTTTTAAATTAAAAGTAGTCCCTAAGAGGGTCACACCGTCACATCAATTATTATAAACAGTATTCACCACACATAAATGGCCCCAGAAAACTGGACTTGTGAACAAGTACAAGAGCACAGAGTAGGAGAATTTAGAACTTAAAGCATTTATATCTTTAGTACTGAATAAGGCCACAAAGAATTTAGGATTATAAAACATATTCAGAAATTCAAAATGGGCCACCAAAAGTAAAGACATAGAAGAGGCCAGGGAAACAATGGAGAATTTTGATGAGGTTCCTGGTAGTGGCTGGGGTCCTGTTGAATATTATTTCTGGGTTTGCGTGGATTCTGGTGCCCCAGAGCCCAGCACATCCTCACATATGGTGAGTGAGCATGAATAGTTACTCCCTCTTGTGGTTGACTGAGTTGTTCTGTCTGGATTGAATTCAAAGGCGGCACAACTCTGCATAATCTAATTCACAGATCATCCTGATATCCTTCCCTCCCTGCCCCAATCCCACCCAACGGTGACGTCTGCCAATCGAATCTCCCTAAGCAAAACCAGTATGTTCCCTTGGGCACCAAACAATGTAACAGAAAGGAGAGAAGCGGAAGAAAAAACATGGCAGATCTACTACTCCGATGTGATTTCTTCAATGCATTCTCTTGTTCTCTCTCCTTTGGTTTAGGCCAGGTCCTTATGGGGGACCATCCCTGTTTGCTTGGGCCAACTCTGCTTTACGTCTGTTGTCCCGGGTAATTGTCAACAGTTTTTCTTACACTCCAGAAGTACCCTGGATTGGATGGTCATCCCACTCACATAACACTCAACAACTCATGTTGAGTAGGAAGGTAGCATAGAAATAGCCAGTAGAGCACACAAATGTTTATCCTCGGAATGGCCATGACAGAGGCATTCACGCCAGCTAATCAGCACTCCACTCAATAACTAGAAACTGGAACAACTGACTCATAAGGCGGGAAGTACCGGGGTTTTTAATCTCATCTGTTGGCTTGCAATGCTGGTGAAAAAGCCTAGCTTCGCAGGAGAATCACCTAGGCTCCAGGAGGTTTCAAAGCACACAGAAGCACATTGTTCCTCCTACACGAGGGGGGTTCTTATCTAGCAAATCTGGGCGGGGCCCAGAAATGTATCCATTTTTTAAAGTTCACCCAAATGAGTCTTCCAAAAGATGAAACTGAGGCTCATAAATATTAAGTGGGTTTCTACGGTGGCCCCAGGATCGAAACAGAAACCTCCCTATCTCCCGGCCTTGAATGCATGATAAAACAGAAAAGAGAAAGATGTTATTAGGGGAAAAATTTACCCACGCCGCACTTCTAGCCACTGTGAAATTTATCGGGGAAAAATTTACCCACGTCGCACTTCTAGCCACTGTGAAATTTATCACAATATCCAACGCGATTATGTGACGACTCCTGCCAGAATACCTCCTAGCAATTCCACCAGCTCGGTCTTATCTCACTTCCTGTTTAAGAGATAACGACAAAAGAAGCAGCTGTCATGCATAAAATTTGATAGATGATTTATGCAAACATGAGATAAAAAACTAATTTATCTTCCACTAAACATAATGAAAAACACCCAATAAATCCACCAATTGATACAGCTTTCTCAACATGAAAACCAAGGCCACTCTCCAAGTCTCAACTACACTCTTAATACTTTACCTGGCAACAAAGACAAAGTCATAAAAACCCCACACAGGGGCGCCTGGGTGGCGCGGTCGGTTGAGCGTCCGACTTCAGCTCAGGTCACGATCTCGCGGTCCGGGAGTTCGAGCCCCGCGTCGGGCTCTGGGCGGATGGCTCGGAGCCTGGAGCCTGTTTCCGATTCTGTGTCTCCCTCTCTCTCTGCCCCTCCCCCGTTCATGCTCTGTCTCTCTCTGTCCCAAAAATAAATAAACGTTGAAAAAAAAAAATTAAAAAAAAAAAAAAACCCACACAGATCCGAGAGAAAGATGCTCTTATCCGGTGGTGACCAAACTTGTGTCCCACCCACACGGTCAAGGAATTTAAGTGACTGTCAGCAAGTATTACTATTCCATAAACCTGTTGCAAAAATGGGAATCTACCCCCATAAGACTGCTCAACCTCTACGAAATGCCAACCATGTTTGCCTTTCACCAGATTCGTATCACCTCAATGCGGTCACCATGGCTTATTAAAAGCTCGGATTAGCTTCTCACATCAGTATCAGAAATCCTAGATCATGTCTGGTGGACCAGAGCTTCTCGCCGGTCATAATTACAATGCAGTGCCAGGATTGAAAGCAACAAGTGAAAAACAACGGGTATCACTGAAAAGGTCTTAAGTAATCCGCAAGTTTCTTGTATTATTTATTACTACTGCAATTGTGACAGTGATATCACGTTACTGGAAGGCAGTTTCTGCAATGTGCTCTCCCAGGCATTAGTTGCATGACATTTTCGTGAATGTTATGCAAAAATAGGATTCTGTGATCAGGTGAATTTAGCAAAAGTCGATTTAAACAAAGTTCATGAGCATCCTTTTTTTTTTTAATTGTTTCATGTGTATGTATTTTTGAGAGAGAGAGAGAGAGAGACAGAGTATGAGCAGAGGAGGGGTAGAGAGAGAGGGAGATGCAGAATCTAAAGCAGGCTCCAGGCTCTGAGCTGTCTGCACAGAGCCCGACTTGGGACTCGAACCCAATAACGGTGAGATCGTGACCTGAGCCAAAGTGGGACGCTTAACCCACTGAGCCACCCAGGCGCCCCCATGAGCATCCTTAAAGGCAGAAAAACTAAGAGTCTTTAATATGTTACTGTGAAGTATAAATCCCCAAGAGGGAAGGCTATGATATCCAGCATTTTCAAAATGCATTGGACCAAAGGTTTTCTTTTGTAGTGTAACTGAAAGGATATCCTAGGGTACCCCAAAATATACTTTGGGAGCACTGAAATAGACAATTAGTAATTACGTATCATTGATAAAATCTGGACCGGAAACGAATCAGAAAACCAGTGGACATGGGGACATCAATTTGTATCACCATTTCATCATTGTTCATTTTTTTCCTTACCAAATTTCCATTTCTACACACATTTACACACCATAGAAACAAGTCTTTTAAATCGCGAGTAGCCAGAGCCATTATCCATCTAACCCGTGTTCTACTGAATCTCACTTCCCTCAACTGCTGGGGAGCCCACAGTCCCTAACAGACCTGCCTCCCATTGCTTCTAGGACCCCTCAACAAGTGCCTATAGGCTCTTGAATAATTCCTGTTTGCCCCAAAGCATTATCCACCACGTACTCCTCTCTCGGCTGCACATCTGTGGAGAGGCCCCTCCTCACTGCCTCCCCAAGGCCACGAAAGAGCTGCTTCCCATGCGGTTCCACTAAGGTACCACCAGGCACCCCTGATGCTACTTTGAAGCGTAGTGCCTCCCTCCCTCCCAAGCAGAGGACAGGTTTGCTTGCAGCCTGGGAAAGTAGAGATAGTCCCAGCCTCTGGAGCAAAGGATACACACCATTATTGCCCCCTAGAAGAGGTTGGGGTCCTCTGAGCTCAGGGCTCCTTTCCTGTAACGGAAACCACAGCGTGTCCTGCCATCCATCTGCTCCTCCTCATGTTGACCTGTGACAACTGGCACTCAGGGAGCAGACACTAACACTGAGACCCTGGCTACTGCTTGGCTGTGAGCAGTAAACAGTCCTTTGTCTCTGACACAGGTGTTGTGTCTTCTGCCAGCATCCATGAAGCTATAGCAGGCTACCTTGTTAGCTTGCAAGTAAGGAAAGACGATCTCTGAGCCGGGACGGAGCGGTGCCTGTCTGGCTCAGTAGGAAGAGCATGTGACTCTTGATCTCAGGATGGTGAGTTTGAGCCCCACGTTGGATGTAGAGATTACTAAAAAAATAAATAAATTTTTAAAAAATGTTCACCTCGGGGCGCCTGGGTGGCGCAGTCGGTTAAGCGTCCGACTTCAGCCAGGTCACGATCTCACGGTCCGGGAGTTCGAGCCCCGCGTCGGGCTCTGGGCTGATGGCTCAGAGCCTGGAGCCTGTTTCCGATTCTGTGTCTCCCTCTCTCTCTGCCCCTCCCCCGTTCATGCTCTGTCTCTCTCTGTCCCAAAAATAAATAAACGTTGAAAAAAAAAAAAAATTTAAAAAAAAAAAATGTTCACCTCCTTAAAAAAATTTTCTAACCCTTCAAAGATCTTTTTTTCCCTTCAAATTGTTTAATGTTTATTTCTTTATTTGGTGAGAGAGTGCACAAGCAGACGAAGGGCAGAGAGGGAGTGAGAGACAGGATCCTAAGCAGGCCCCAAGCTGCCAGCGCAGAGCCCGACTTGGGGCTCGAACTCGCGAACTGTGTGATCACATGACCTGAGCCAAACTCAAGAGTCAGAAGCCCAACAGCCTGAGCCACCCAGGTGCCCAACCCTTCGTAGATCTAGATAGGAGCCTATATTTAGGAGCCTACTGTCCGGAATTAAGATCTAAATGCAGATTTTGGAACTAAACTAGAAAAAATCCAAGTGAAATTCTCCACTTTACTCCTAAAGAGTACCCCTCCTCAGCATGGATGAGACCTTGACATCTGAGCCATTTGTCTTTGCGATGAATCTCCCTCCAACTCACTGGAGGCCCTAAATTTCCTAGATTAAAAAAAAAAAAAAAGGCAACAATAATATATACTTGAAACTTACGGAGTTCTCGTGCCAGGCACTGGCTTTTTCACTGAACACCGGCAACACCCCCAGGAGGTAGTTACTACCGTTCCAACCAGGTAGGCTGATGCCATAGGGACCCAACGGGCCCGCCACCCCGCATGCACTGAACCCGAAGAGAGCCCGCCACTTGGGGGCCCAACCGGCTTTCATCGTCATTTCTTCTTCCTCTCCCTTGCTTCATCTACTACCTCTCAGTGTTCACACCTGCAAAAAGGGACCTTGCTTGTGAAATGCCACAAATTGCTACAACTCGAGAATCGGGGCAAGAGGCAGGCTCTTTCTGGTCCAAAGGTCTTCAAAATGAATCTCACAGCACTGTGGAGAATCCCACCCACTGAAACGCGGCCGCTGTGTATAAAAGAAACTGAGCTACCTTCCCCAACCTACATCTGAGGTGTGGATTTCTGTTGTTCCATTTTCAGTTAAGCTAAGGAAATCAAAAAGCAGGGCAGGGCAGGGCAGACTTTCCATTTATACCCAAATCACATTAGGAGTTTAGAGCACGCGGAGCCCTTAAGAGAAAGTTGCTACTGATTAAGTATTAGCTTCACTGTGCTCCGTAAAGTGCCATCAGGATGGCCGTCTATCCTTCCTCGGTTTTGGTTAAACAATTTTGGACCAATTTATGACAGTGAAACAGTTCTGCCCTCATCTCATTTTGCCATAATCACTCCTTCTATTTCCTCTTCCCTTGGGTACACAACCTTGCTGTTAATAAAAAAGATTTATGTGCCAAGTAAGATTTTATTCCTTCCATCAAATGTTTACTTAAGGAGGCGTTATTGCATAAAATACTATCCTTACTCCGTGTGCACCAACAGATTTATCTTTTTAAACTCATTTCCTTTCTTTCCACACTTCAAATCTTAATCTGTTGTGGGGATTTTATTTAGCACTAGAATTCTGACTTAGCATATTGTTTGTTTCATATATAGGATCTTTAAGAAAGGAGAAGTTATTACTGTTAGAGGCTTACAAACCGGCACAGCTGCTTCTCAAGATGTAGAGAAAGAACACTTTATTCAGAGACTATCTTTGGTAGAGTAGGGCCTCTACAAATTGGAAATGGCCATTTCCTAACTGGTACGAGTTTAGAAAACAAAGAGGTAATACATATTAAAATGAATTTTAAGAGTCATGCCCTTTATCCCAGTAATACTATTCATAGGTATTCATTCTCGGAAGATAATTCCAAGTAAGAAAAATAAAAGCTATCTGAACAGAGGAGCACACCGAAAGGTGGAACTTAAGAACACAAAATCAGAGCCAAACTGAATCGCAAAAGGTATTTGGTCCCCCCACTTACCAACAGAGACTTCTGGATACATTTCAGAAAGGAACACAACAAAGGATATTATATCGCTAACAGGATGGTGGAAAAACCCCTGAACGACATGGGTTTGAACGGCGCAGGACCACTTATACGTGGATATTGATTTTTAGTAAATACGGTACAGGACTGTAAATGCGTTTTCTCTTCCTTAGGATTTTAAAACCATTTTCTTCTCTCTAGCTTACTCATTTTAAGAATACAGTATATATACATACAACATACAAAATATGTGTTAATTGACTGTGTTATCTGTAAGTATCCTGGTCAACAGTTAACTCGGGAGGGAGTCAAAAGTTGTAGGCAGGGGGGCCTGGCTGGCTCAGTTGATGGAGCACGCGACTCTTGACCTCGGGGTTGTGCGTCCAAGTCTATACAAAGACTTCTATGCACATGTACACAGCAACTTTATTCATGATAGCTAATCACTGGGAACAATCCAAATGTCCAACATCTGGTGAAGAAATAAAGTGTAGTACATCCCTCCAATAGAATACTACTAAACAATAAAAAGGAACAAACACTGCTGTGTGAAACGACACAGCTGACCACCGAGTGTTTAAGGAGCAAGCTTAAGTGTTTCAAAAAGATTGGAAAGACGACTACCAATTCCAAATGTCAAAGAGCAATGGTTAAGAAAGTAAAGTGGAGAAATTTATCTTGTGATCTAAAGAAAGACAACTAGTACATACCAGGACATTCTTCAGGAGCCCAGAACCCACAGGGATTAATGTTCATTCCCATGAAATTAATATATTTGGGACATATCTGAAAAACGAATTGTCCCTAGAAGTACACATTATTTTACCTTTTCTTTCTTTTTTTTCTAAATTTTTTTTTAACGTTTATTTATTTTTCAGACAGAGAGAGACAGAGCATGAACAGGGGAGGGGCAGAGAGAGAGGGAGACACAGAATCTGAAACAGGCTCCAGGCTCCGAGCGGTCAGCACAGAGCCCGACGTGGGGCTCGAACTCATGGACCGTAAGATCATGACCTGAGCTGAAGTCGGACGCTTAACCGACCGAGCCACCCAGGTGCCCCTTATTTTACCTTTTCTAAATTATCGGCCATCCAGGGGCGCCTGGGTGGCTCAGTTGGTTAAGCAACCGACTTCGGCTCAGGTCATGATCTCGGAGTTTGTAAGTTCGAGTCCCGTGTCAGGCTCTGTGCTGACAGCTCGGAGCCTGGAGCCTGCTTCGGATTCTGTGTCTCCCTCTCTCTCTCTACCCTCCCCTGCTCACGCTCTGTGTCTCTCAGTTTCTCAATAATAAATAAACGTTAAAAATTTTTTTAAAAGAAAAATAAATAAATAAATTATCAGCCATCCACAACTCCATGTAATCATATTCAAGTAATCATGAATATAAATATATAGCTATTTGCGAATGAATTTAATGTCTAAAGAAATTTAAAGAAAAAAGAAGAATTAAGTTAGAAAGTATGTAAGGTTTTGGGTGCCTAGCTGGCTCAGTCAGTGAAGCATACAAGTCTCCATCTCAGGGTTGTAGGTTTGAACCCCACAAGGGGTATAGAGATTACTTAAAAATAAAATCTTTAAAAAAGAAAAAAATGTAAGCTTTTATTTAATCTGCCACACCCACAGATAAGCATAGGAAGTATCATTATTTGCGGCACCTGGGTGGCTCAGTCGGTTAAGCGTCTGACTATTGATTTCAGCTCAGGTCATGACCTCACGGTTTGTGAGTTCAAGCCCCGTACCGGGGCTAAATAAACATTTAAAAATTTTAAAAAGTATCATTGTTTGGACCACGAGATTATATTCTAGATTATAAGCCTAACTGTAAGAGATAAAATATTGTATGTTAACCACACTGATTCACTTCCTGGAAACAAAGGACACATTTCCCAGTACGCTCTGTAGTTAGGCTGAGGTGCACATGTCATTGTTGTGGCCAATGGAGTGTGGTAGAAAGAGACATGAGTTACTTCTAAACCTGAACTCAGCAAAAAATCCTTCATATTAGGGGTGCCTGGCTGGCTCAGTCTGTGGAGACTCTTGATCTCAGAGTTGTGGGTTCAATCCCTACATTGGGTGTAGAGATTACTTAAAAAATAAAACAAAATCTTAAAAACTCCCATACGTTAGCTACACTTACTCGGGCTGGAGGTGAGTAAAGACTGGAGAAGGAAACAAAAGCTTTAAGTTCTGTTTCTTGATCTGGCTAGTTAAAACGTGTGCTCAGCTGTGAAAATCCATTCAGCTGCACAGTCAACGATTGCGCAATTGTGCTCATCTCTGTATCTCTGTATGTCTGTTCTCCCCTTCTTGGCCACTTCGGACAACACATGTTTTTTGATGACAGAGCTGCAACATACAAGCAGCCCCAGTCGAATGCCAAAAATGGGAGCGGTTACTGTACAGTCTAATATGCTAACATCATCTACTTTGTAACAGTTCACCTCCAACGGTTCCCATGGTACCTTCAAGATCCAACTGCAAAGCTTTAGCACAGGATTTTTGTAAGTATGGTGCATGGACCATTGTATCAGAGACATTTGGGGTGTTTGATTAAAGTACAGATATTCCACAGCAGAATTTCTAAGAAGGATGGATGGGAACCTGATTTCTTTTTTCTTTCTTTTTTTTTTTTTTTTTTCTGAGTTCCCCGGTAATTATGTACACAAAAACTTGAGAACTATTATTATACTGTGATGACAAAAGTCACAATAGCTGACAAATACTAAACTATTGTTTTAATAGCCTTTAGTAAGGGTATTAAAAAGGCAAAGGTTTACCCCGCGTCTCAGTGGATTCAGGCCTGGGGGCTGGCTCCTCCTGGTTATGCAAATCATAGAGAAAAGCTCTGGATTGAGCACTGGAGAGCGAGGGGCTGACCTAGGGTGCTACTATAATTCACCACAGGGGCCGGCAGGAGCCTGGTGAAGTCCTCCGAATTACTGTAACTTCCGTCTCTTCATCTACAGAATGTGAAGAGCTGGCCTAGGATCTATGGTTTCAAAACACTTCACTGAAAACTATTCATAAAGCAAATCTTCTGTGCAAGGCAGTACACAGGAAACAAAAGCATAGCGTTTCGGTGGGAAGGAGAGAGGGAGGGAAAGGGACCCTGAGCCACCCGCTGGGCCTCCAACCTCAAGGGCCCCTGAAGGTGCCCCGCAGGACCCACAGAACCTAGACTCAGGAGCAGAGTTCACAATCTCCGGTCTAGCTCCTCTCTTAGGCTCCTTCTTTCTTGAAATTTGGACACTCATGATTATCACCCTCAAACGCCTTTAATTAAAGTCGACTCCACCATTTATTTTCCTATGTGTAGAGCAGACTTACTTCCTCTGCCTCCCGTTTGGAGAAGAGGGCAGCTTGTGCTAGAAGGGGAGACACAGCAGTTCCACAGATTAACCCTGACCGTGGACCCCACGAACTACCATACCTAAATTCTCAGACAACTTGCGTGCTTCAACTAGGAAGATTTCTGCCCTTCCTGGAGTTCACAGGCGCTAGCCTCTCCTGCCCAGCACGTCTGGCCCCCGTGGAGCTACCTGCTCTCTGCCTAACATTCTGTCCTTCCGGGCGAGGGCCCCTGCTGCAGCCATTCTGGAAAGCCATTAGAAACCTCTCCACGCGTTTCTTTTAACCAAATACCATTGTACGTTAATGGGATGTTATTAATAATTGCATTTTCTAAAGAGCTCAATCTCACAGATTCATAACTTCTTGTCTTGACCTCTTATTTTTTTTCTCATTAATTATTTGAAAATGTTTAAAAAAAAGTTAACGAGGGGCGCCTGGGTGGCGCAGTCGGTTAAGCGTCTGACTTCAGCCAGGTCACGATCTCGCGGTCCGGGAGTTCGAGCCCCGCGTCGGGCTCTGGGCTGATGGCTCGGAGCCTGGAGCCTGTTTCCGATTCTGGGTCTCCCTCTCTCTCTGCCCCTCCCCCATTCATGCTCTGTCTCTCTCTGTCCCAAAAATAAATAAATGTTGAAAAAAAAATTAAAAAAAAAAGTTAACAATGGGAATGAACACTTAAGACCACATTCCTTTTTTAGACAGCTTACTTGTCAGCTCCAGTCACACGAGTACCAGAAGGAAGAGAGGTATCTTGGTTTCTCCTGATACTTTTATATTGTCTAAATACATAATTCAATGTAAAGTTAAAGACAGCCCTACTAAAACTTGCCGTGTGAGGGGCGCCTGGGGGGCCCGGTCGTTGAACCCTCCGACTTCGGCTCAGGTCATGATCTCTCTCAGGTTCGTGAGTTTGAGCCCCGCGTCGGGGCTGTTGGCGAGGAGCCCGCTTCTGATCCTCTGTCCCCTCCCCCTTCGCTGCCCCTCGCCCCCCCCCCCGCGCTCTCTCTCAAAAATAAACACTGAAAAAATTAATTAATAAAGTTTTCCGTGGGATCGATTCACTGGATTAGCTGTCAACTAAATGGAAAAAGAAACCTACGAAATTAGTTCAAGGGGCAACACATGTTTTAGATCAGCAAGCGTTTTCGGGAAATGTCCAGAGTAAATGTTTCGCTTCGCAGACCATAAGATGTCTCTTACACCTGCTCAATCCTGTCACTGTCGTGCGAAAGCAGCCAAAGACAACACATAAACGAATGGGCTAGACTGAGTTCCACTAAAACTTCATTTACGAAAGCAGGTGGAGGGAGGGCTGTGTCTGCTGACCTCTGACTTAGGTGGTAAATCTCAGAGGAACCCTGCAGAACCTTACTCCCCAAAGATAAGGAAAAATCATACCTGGCAAAGAGGTTAGTCCAAACATAAGGAAGTCACTAGCAGAACCTTCGAAGGGATGACAGAAAGACATCAATTCCACCACCCACAAGTGTCTTAACGTCCATAGACACACATTCAGGTCCAAGGGAAGTCTCCCGGTCCACTCCTATCACACATACATCCCTTTTACATAGAATTTCTGCAGACTGCCGAAAGGGGTATTGAACATTTAAAAAGAAAAAATTTTTTAATGTTTATTTTTGAGAGAGCAAAAGCACGTGCGCACGCAAGAGCGGGGGAGGGACAGAGATGGGGGCGGGGGAGACAGAGGACCTGAAGCGGACTCTAACTGACAGCGGAGAGCCCGTGGTGGGGTTCGAACTCGGAACCACGAGATCATGACTTGAGCAGAAATCATGAGTCCGACGTTTAATCGCTGGGCACAGCACAGGCCTTGCTTAAGCACAAATAGGAAGAGCAGTCACTTCCAGATTTCTAAAATTTGATTCTGACTCAGAAAAACAAACACACCGATTAGAACACTCACAAAAAAAAAAAAACCACAGCTAGAGGCTGGGAGTAATCCTCAGGGCTTAGATTAAGATTTTGATGTTATTTGGGTCCAGGGACCCAATTTCAATGTGGGAAGGGGGCAGCATCCCGACATCAGCAAACAATTCTTGGGACACCAGGTGGGTGTCCTACAGTTCAACTCAATCCCGACAGTAGACCTACCCAGAGGCAGCATCAGATGGATAAGTTAGAGGCTCAATCCTATAAAACTGCCCGCCCCCCCTGATTTCTGGGGCCAACTGCAAATCCAAGTATGTCACCTGTGCTTCTGATAACCGGCTATAAATCAGATTCCCACAACCCTCTCCTTGGGTTCTATTAATTTCCTAGAGTGGCTCCCAGAACTCAGAAATGAGGGAAACATTTGACTTACTAGATCACAGGATATAATGCAGGAACAGCCAAATGGAAGAGCTTCATAGGGCGAGGCATAGGAAAAGGGCATGTGGCCTCCAAGGCCGTCCAGGCGGGCCACTTCCCCCACAACCCCGACGTGTTCACCATCCCGGAAGCTCTCTGAGCTCCAACCTATTGGGTTTTATGGAGGCTCCATTACAGAGACACAATTGATTAAATCACGACCAACGGTGATTGGTTCAACTTCTAGTACTCCCTCTCCCGGCCCCAGAAATCAAGGGGTGGAACTGAAAGTTCCCACCCCTCCTTAGAGGTCGGTTTCCCTAGCAACCAGCCCCCATCCTTAGGTGTTTTCCAAAACTCACCTCATTAACATAAATCCCATTGTGGTGGAAAGGGGCTTGTTATGAATAACAAGACATCCATTACACCTCTGTGGTGCTGAAGGGATTTCAGGAACTGAGGACCTGAGAGCCAATATTATAACAAAAGATGCTCTTATCACTCAGGAAATGCCAAGGGTTTGGGGAGCTGTGAGCAGGAACCGGGGATGAAGACCAAATATATAGGAGAAATACATTTTGCTCATATGCATGACCAAAATATGTTTTTAGAAAGCACAACATCACAGATGTTTTCTACTAACAGAGGATGGGGAGACGATGAATGTGACCTTCCAGCTACAAAGTGAAGGTTTCAGAGAGGAGGGAGCACATGGCAGAATACTTGTTAGCCTAGGACCCTAACTGATCTCCCTGTTAAGGTCCTGGGGGATGTCTAGAGTTAAAGACAGGTAGGTGGGTGGGGGTGGTAATTTTATATTCCAGACATGGTCACAGCAATGTATATTGCACCTCATACCCTCCTTACAATTTGACATTCAGCCAGAGTAACGAGAATGGTTAGATATAAAAACCGTATTTTTTGGTAGATTCATTTTTAAGCAATCTCTACACCCAATGTGGGGCTCGAACTCACAACCGCGAGATCAAGAGTGGCATTTTCTTCCAACTAAGCCAGCCGGGTGCCCCTAAAAACTGTATTGCAGACCAGGGGTCAGCAAACTTTTTCTTTAAACGACTACAAGGTAGATATTCAAGGCTTTGGAGGACATGTGATATGGGTCACAACTCCTCAACTCTACTGTTGTACTGAGAAAGCAGCCAGGCGATAGGTAGACGAACGGGTGTGACAAGGTTCTAATAAAAATTTTATTTATAAAAACAGGCCTGTGGGGCTGGTCTACAGTACATAGTCTGCTGACCCCTAATTCCAGGCAAAGGAAGAAACCCGATGTTAGGCCCAGAGGCAGAAATGTGGCTGTTAATTCCAAAAAGTACAGAAACTACTCTTAAATGAGGCAAACAAAGGTACTCAGAGATCAGGACAACGTGGTACTTAAGGATGTGGCCTATTGATCCAGATGACCTCTTGGCAAGCCACTTAACTCAGTTTTGTCATCTCATGTTAAAATGGGAGATAATACTCCTATCTACCTCTTAGGTTACTTAGTATACGTGACCTTAGATGCCACACACAGGCCTTAGAGCAAGAGGAGGAGAGGAGAAGTCAGGGTATGTTCGGGGAGACCTGGGGAGACCATGAGCACTGATGCCTAGAAAGAGACGAACACGGCCAACTGGGACGGGAAGATGCCAGTATCAGAGAGAGGGAGAAAAGCAGGGGTGGCCTTTAGGTTTCATTTAACAACAGTCTTGGATGTTTCTTCTTGATTAGAAACGCACCTGGTAACAACGCTGTATCCTGAAGCAAAGGAAACATAACTATGTTGAGAAAATTTCATGCAGGGGTGCCCGGCTGGCTCAATTGGAAGAGCGTGAAACTCTTGATCTTGGAGTTGTGAGTTCGAGCCCCACGATGGGTGTAGAAATTACTAAAAAAATGTTTTTTAAATTTTTTAAATAAACTTAAAAAAAAAAATCTTGGGTGCCTGGGTGGCTCAGTCGGTTAAGCGTCCGACTCTTGATTTCAGCTCAGGTCATGATCTCACGGTACCTGAGATTGAGCCCCACATCGGGCTCTACACTAACAGTGCGGAGCCTGCTTGGGATTCTTTTTCGCACTCTCTCTGTCCCTCCCCTGCTCTCTTGCTCTTTCTCTCTCTCTCTCAAAATAAATAAATAAACACTTAAAAAAAAAAAAAAGAAAAATCTCATGCAGTCTCCCTATTCAGAAATAATCAATGCTACTTTCCTGAACCATATAAAATTGCCATTTCTGCGGAGCGCCTGGGTGGTTCAGTCAGTTAAGTGTCTGACTTTGGCTCAGCTCATGATCTCACAGTTAGTGAGCTCGAGCTCCACATCGGGCTCTGTGCTGACAGCTCAGAGCCTGGAGCCTGCTTCGGATTCTGTGTCTCCCTCTCTCTCTGACCCTCCCCTGCTCACACAGACTCTCTCTCTGCGTTAAGAATAACTAAACGTTAAAAAAAATTTTTTAACTTAAAAAAAAATAAAATTGCCATTTTTGCAGGACAAAAAAAAGGTTGAATCACAACAATTTTATGTTGTTTGACTTAGCAGAGTATTGACATTATACAACATACACATAACACGTATATACACACACATATATATGTATATATACTAAGGGGGAAAATAATATTTTACCTGTAAATATTAATAAATATTTCTAATATTTTATGATATTTCATACTTACTATAAAGGAATGATAGAAATATCAACACATATAACAAAATTATATGTCACATTTTATTTATCAGTTTTTTACTTAAACATGATCTCTTAAGTATTTTCTCATAAAATTAAGGTCATTTTTATAAGAGAGATTAAAAAAAATTTTTTTAATGTTTACTTTTGAGAGAGAGACGGAGTACAAGCAGGGTAGGGGTGAGAGAGGAGGAGACACAGAATTTGAAGCAGGCTCCAGGCTCTGAGCTGTCAGCACAGAGCCCAACACAGGGCTCGAACCCACGAGCTGTGAGATCATGACCTGAGCCGAAGTCGGACGCTTAACTGACTGAGCCACCCAGGTGACCCTGTAAGAAAGATTTTTAAAGGATGCTTACAAATCCACCCACTCATTACTGTAGAAGATGTGCATTGCCATATGCAACCCAAAATTATCCATGTGAAGATACAGTGATTAGTTTCATAAGAAACACCAAAAGTTTAGGAGGGACATCTACAACGACATGATGCTCTACATAAAAGGTGACAAAAGAATTCTGTGACATTTGTGCTCTAGAGCCATATCTGAGTAAAATCACTCTTTGCCCTCAGGTTTCTTTTAACTCTTTAGATTTCTTACAAACAAGGAATAAATTTTATATTGTGTCTTTAGCTGTGATTCATTGGTCGGTAGTAAGTTGATCTACAACAAGGTATAAATCATAGCAGATAAAGAAATATATATATACATTGAGTTTCAGTACAAATTAAGCTCCAACTTATCCCTAGTCTGGAACGTGGGATTCTATAAAGCTAAGTGACATCAGACTTTAAAAGGAAAATATTATGTATCTGATGGCAAGAGAATATCATACTGCATAAAGCCTATACTTCTTAGGCAAGTTTATTGGTATTTTGAAAGGTCAATAATCAGCAACAAACTATTTCAAAATGCCATTTGCTAAGAAAAAATATATATACAGGGAAAAACTTCAACTGTTCATACTGCTAGAAAGCTTTTATTTTTAATTAACTTTGAACTTGATAAAGAATTTAATAAATCATTCTTATTAAGTTAATATAACATGAGAACCTAGGAAAGTATTTGAAATATGTTATAATATTCCCTTAAATTTCAATGTTCCAAAATAAAATAGCTACAGATTCTCAATAAACATTTCTAACTCCACTTTTTCTAAGTATTGATTTTATTATTTTTTTCAGTAAGCTCTACCCCCAACCTGGGCCTTGAACTCAGGACTGCGAGATCAAGAGTCACACGCTCTACCGACTGAGCCAGCCAGGCAGCCCTCTAACGCCACTTTTTTTTTTTTTAATTTTTTTCTTAACGTTTATTTATTCTTGAGACAGAGAGAGACAGAGCATGAACGGGGGAGGGTCAGAGAGAGAGGGAGACACAGAATCGGAAGCAGGCTCCAGGCTCTGAGCTGTCAGCACAGAGCCCGACGTGGGGCTCGAACTCACGGACCGCGAAATGGTGACCTGAGCTGAAGTCGGACGCTCAACCGACTGAGCCACCCAGGCGCCCCCCTCTAACTCCACTTTTGACTAGATCTTTAAAAGATGTATCCCAAAGGCAAGTGAAATAAATGTACCAGGAGATATGCGCTCTTCAATATATGCCTACCTAAATATGACAGAGGTTTTCAGGACACTGGATGAAACGAATAACCACGGACCAACACTTAAGCCATTTCCAGTTTTATAAATGATACGATAAGTTACCTTAGCGGAACTTGGTTAAGCCATACATCTTCACCCTTTCCTCTTTTCCACAAAGAAAGTAAAGTACCCTGAGATTGCAGGTAAAAAGCACCGCGTGAAAGCTTTCCGAAATATGGAAAGCCCACACTTTGAAAATTGATATACAAGCCATTTTTCAAGGTAAGTCAGTACTCATCCGACAAGAACCCCCACTGAAAAACATGTAGCAAGCAAAGATGATTAAATTCCCATCCATCATTTAGAACTTACAGCAAAAATCAGCAAACAAACAAAAAAAAATCCCCAAAAAATAAAACACAAAAAAACGTATTCTCAGAGGGGTGAATTCCTCTTCTGAGGAAAATATGTCCCAGCTTCTTCGGGACAAAATATTTTCCATAAATTCTAGATGCTTTCCACCCATCCTTCAACTTTTATGTGTGAAGAGACCAATTAATTCTGGCAAAATGCATTTATATGGTATGCTTTTATTTTCAAGGCCAAAAATGAGAAGTGTCACCAAAAGTTATGATTTGGTTCTAATTTTCAAAAGCAACAGGAGTAAGAGAAGGAACTTTTTATGGAGCCTCTGCTGCGTGGCAGGCACGCCATCCTGAAGGGGACCGTATCACAGATGAAGAGTGCACGGTGGATTCCATTTTGGAAGGAACCTGGCAAACATAAGCCAGAGCTCGAGAACCTGAGAATTCAGAGCAAATCAATCAAAGCTGAGGGTCAGAAAAAGGAACCGGGAAGAAACGCAGCTATGGCCACGGCCAGTTCAGACACTGGGTCTCAGGAAGAAGGCAGTGAGGGAGACTTGATCCAGGGTCTTAAGAGTAGAGTCCAAATGTCCTTCACGCCTCTTGTGGAGGCTGCTTTTAGGCAACAGGTTGAGCAATGAAAATGTGATCAAGGCCAAAGGGGCCACGGCGACCACCCACCTGTATGCAAACAGGCTCATTAAGAAACCCACCTGGAAACTGCCATAGACCCTAACTGACCCATCACAACCAGGCACAGTTCCTAAAAAAGGGAACACTCTGTAAGTTTCCATACTCCCCCACTCTGTCCTATAACCGTGGCCCCTCACCACCGCCCGCGGGAGACAGTCTCTCCCTCACGGTCCTGCCGGCCGCTCTCAGGTGGTGTATTTAATAAACATCTATCTCTTCTGTTCTGCCTTGGGGGAACTCTTTCACCGCCAGCGCCACCGGCCTCCGCTCCATTGGGTCGGCTCACATTTGGTGGTTCTCAATCCAACCAGAGAGCCCCGCATCTCAGTCACAATTTTTAAGAGAAGGAGCCGGGATCTTCATGTTCTCACACACAAACAGTCCTGCCTTCTTAGAAGAAACCAGTCAAACAAGCCAACACACAAAACAAGGCACCGAAGCAATGTCACTGGGCCTTTTGTTTTCAAGGAGGCTCCATGCCCAACGCGGGGCTTTGAACTCACGACCCCAAGATGGAGCACTGCATGCCCTACTGACGGAGCCAGACAGGCACCCCAATGTCATCGGGACTTCTAATAAGCCATGAAGAGAATTTAAACATCCAACGAAATAGCATGAAAATTTCTGTACACCTGGGGGAGGGATACAGGATTTTAGCATGAAAATGAGAAAAAGGTGAAAGCAACTAGCAATTACTAAAGACCTAGTTCATTCTAATGACAACCATAAGGTGATTAGGAACTTTTGACTCACTAACCTGAGATCCCTTGCATTATGAATTCTGTCCCCTTAGAAAGTGGATTAGTTAAAAAAAAATAGATTTGGGGGCCCCTGGGTGACTTAGTCGATTAAACGTCCGGCTTCAGCTCAGGTCATGATCTCGCGGTTTGTGGGTTCGAGCCCCGCATCGGACTCTGTGCTTTCAGCTCAGAGCCTGGACCCTGCTTTGGATTCTGTGTCTCCCTCTCTCTCTGCCCCTCCCCCACTCATTCCCCGTCTCTCAAAAATGAATAAACGTTAAAAAATAATTTTAAAAACTAGATTTGGCTTTATTTGGCTATAAAGACTTCAGCTGAATAGAATTTACTTTTACATAAAAGGCTAGGCTGGTATGTCAACACCGCTGGGTGAAGTTGTAGGCGCGTGACAGCATCCCGCTGTGCCAGGACCAGCCTCCTTTTATCTTGACGCTCTGCCATTCCCACCACGCTGTCCTTGACCATGGGTCCAAGATGGTACACCACTAGGTCTGCATTCCATTCTGAGGGAAGGAGGACAGAAATTAATCTGGCCGAGCGGCAAGGAGTCTGGGAAATGTGTCCCACTCAAAAAAAACCAAAGAATGTTTTTCAAGATTTTATTTTTTAAGTAATCTCTACACCCAATGTCGGGCTTAAACCTATGAACCTGAGATCAAGAGTCACATGCTCCATGGACTGAGCCAGCCACGCTCCCCTACAATTTCTTGGATTGGGGGCGCCTGGCTGGTTCAGTCAGTAGAGCGTGCGACTCTTGACCTTGGGGTCGTGACTTCGAGCCCCACCATGGGTGTAGAGCTCACATAAGAAAAATTTTTGTTAAGATTTTAAAATTATGGAACAGGAGTCAACAAACTACAACTCACAGACCAAGTTCAGCCCATTGTGTTTTTAGGGCCAGAGGGTTAAGAATGGTTTTTACATTTTAAAATGATTGTTAAGAAAAGAAAGAAAGAGAAAGGATAAATGTGATAGAGACTGTGTGTGCTCCACAAAGCCTAAAATATTTACTCTCTGGCCTTTCACAGAAAAAGTTTGCCAACGCCTGTTACGGAGGAAAGGAAGATAAGATACAGAAGAACTGGAAGTTTCTGCCACAGTGGAATATTCAACACGGGGAATATTTAGAATTAAGTAAACAACTCAAATCACACGAGGTCATACAATTAGTATCTTTTAGTAAATTTTATGAACAACCTATATTTGTTACATAAATGACTTAAGAAACTCTAACAGGGGCGCCTGGGTGGCTCAGTCGGTTAGGCGTCCAACTCTCGATTTCGGCTCAGGTCATGGTCCCAGGGTCTTGGGATCAAGCCCCGTGTCAGGCTATCAGTGTGGAGCCTGCTTGGCATTCTCGCTCTCCCTCTCTCTCTGCCCTTCTCCACCACGTGCTCTCTCTCTCTCAAAATAAATTTGTTTTTAATTTTTTTTTAACATTTTATTTATTTTTGAGACAGAGAGAGACAGAGCATGAACGGGGGAGGGGCAGAGAGAGAGGGAGACATAGAATCGGAAGCAGGCTCCAGGCTCTGAGCC
This sequence comes from Herpailurus yagouaroundi, assembly GCF_014898765.1. NCBI lineage: Eukaryota > Metazoa > Chordata > Mammalia > Carnivora > Felidae > Herpailurus > Herpailurus yagouaroundi. The sequence continues at coordinate 1,341,599 of NW_024420331.1, forward strand.
ATCAGCCCAGAGCCCGACGCGGGGCTCGAACTCACGGACCGCGAGATCGTGACCTGAGCCGAAGTCGGACGCTCAACCGACTGAGCCACCCAGGCGCCCCTCTCAAAATAAATTTAAAAAGAAAAAGAAAAAAGAAACTCTATCATATCCGCCTTCCCATTTTAAGCTGAAAAGAGTAAGAAAACTGATAATTTTGAAACAGGATTAGGACATTTCACATAGGTTGTTTGCTTTGTAAGTTTAATTTACTGTAAGAGCCCTTAGTCTTAAGTGCTTAGTTTGCACATCCAGCTGTCCCGTCAGTCACTGGGAACACTCACTGGAAAGGAAAATATAACATATGAAATGCAGGACAGTGGTGTAAAACATTCAAAAGAATCTAACGAACTACCTTCGAAAATGGCTTTGATTATTTAAATAAGCATCGTTTGTTTGGTGTGAATTCAATATCAGGCAAAGAAAAGACAAAGGCGATCGCCTTTATTTTACTAGATTCAAAAATAAAATGGACTAATAAAATGGATTCACTGAGGTTCAAAGCACAAGGAAAACGAGGATTCTTGCAAGAGTAACTGTAGTAAACTAAACATGACGTTCAAAGCAGTTACTGTAAATGATCCTTTCCATACACACAGGCGTCCCTGTGACATCAAGTGGAGCCCAAGGACAGTGGGGGCTGAGCCCTAGAACGGGAGCAAGCAGGAGACTCCATCCAAGTCTAGAGAAGATAACGCTGCTTTCGCCAAACTTGAGTCCCACCATTTCTTGCCAGAGCTCCGCCTTTCATTGCTTATCAAAGAAAATTCGAGTATAGCCAGAGGCTCAAGCAACTAGCTCCATTTGTGGATTCAATCCCGTGAATGAGAACTACAAAAATGCCAGTCACTCCAACTCTGTCTCATTACATGAAGCTGTCCTCCCCTGGGTCCCTGCTGAGAACGCAAAATAAATGCCACAGCACCGAAACAATCACCCCCACCGAAATCAAACACTCTGATTTTCACAGAAGTACCTTTCCCCAAAAAATATTCAGTTTCCTTTTGTCACTTTGAAATTATATAAATTTTTTTTTTAATGCCTCATTTTGACATTTTAAAACCTGTGTATTTCTGAAAGTCTAACATTTCAGTGTTTGATCTTTTAAAATACAACTTACCATTTAATGTTGTCTCTTTAAAGTTGGCGAATGGTGAGGCTGTCACTTTCTCTCATACGTCTAAATCCAAACTGCAGGTCGTCTGCTTTTATTGCCCCGTTTTCGAGCGTGTGGGTGTTGGTGTGCGAGAGGGAAGGGTTCCAACAGTGACACACGGTGACTGCCCGCAGAGTCTCCAGGACATCAGACTGTGCTCGTTGGGAGCACTGCCAAGCTCTTTGTAACTGTGTGTTAAGAAGCTGCACCCCCTCGTCTTTTAGGAAAGACGAGGACATCCCGGTCCACCCTTGTCGCCTGGCCGGCCCCTTCAGAAAGTCCCAGGGAGATGGCCGGCACATATGTAAATTGGGGGTTATTTCAGGCTCCAGCGGTACCTGGTCAGGGCAAATCTAAAGTCCCTCAAATATGTGGATTTCTCTTTGCCAAATATTCCAATCATTTCCAGAGAAACGCATGACAGTGTGAAGGCGGGTTCCCTGGGTACCCTTTGCCTGCCTTAGATCACTTTTCACAGTGTGTCACAGCTGACTTCTCTAGAAGACTGCCGGCTTCCTCAGAAGCAAACTTTTTTTTTTTTATCCGGAGACAGAGAAAGAACACGCGTGCACGACTGGGAGAGGGGCAGAGAGAGACAGAGAATTCCAAGCAGAGCCCGCAGGGACGGTGCGGAGCCCAACGCAGGGCTCGAACCCGTGAACTGTGAGATCATGACCAGGCGCCCCAGAGGCAAACTTCCTCACTCTGCTATAGCCCGTGTCCAGCACAGCACCTGGTGCCACAGGGGCTCAGGCAGAATTTACAGAAGAATGGAAAGGAGGGAAGGAGACAGCCAGTGACGAGACACTGGGCCAGAGGGGCAGGAGAGGGGTGGGAGAGACTCCCAGGGCTCCAGAAGTTCTTCTGGATGTGCCCTGGCTCTCGGTCCCAGAGGCCCTCTGTGAGAACAGAAGCCAGAGGCACTCCAACATCTGGGGGAAGGATACTGTACTCGTGTGCTTCTAACCAGTTCCTACTGGCTTGTGCCAGCCCATGCAGGCTTGTGCTCATGCAAGCAGAATTCGGCTGGTTCAAGCCAGTTTTGCTAACTTGCATTCTTTCTCCCTCTAACTCAACTAACTTTCCCCTTTGTGCTGATTACTCGGAAGACTGGTCCAATTTTGAATTGTGTGTCCAGCAAAAGCGAGGTCACTTGAGGCACATGTTTTATGCACTAATATTTGGCTTCCTATCATCTTTCTGATCTAAGTTTCTTGCCTTATTGTTTTGCGCACGTATTTAGGAACAGCGTGAAATCTTTTCTTGAGTAAGGCGGGTCATAAATACATTGATGTGCTCAAAGTCACAGAGCCAATAATTATTCCCAAAGGCACTACTGCAGAAAGAAAGCCAAGCAACTGTCACTTAAGCGGAACCTATGAGAATATGGCAGCAGCTTTCACAGTTTACAACAGCAACATCTGATAACTGAAAAGATTCACCTCAGTTTTTTTTTTTATTTGTTTAGTTTTGAGAAAGCAAGCGCACACACGTGAGCAGGGGAGGGGAAGAGAGAGAGGGGGACAGAGGATCCGAAGCGGGCTGCGAGCTGAGAGCAGAGAGCCTGATGCAGGGCTCCAACTCATGAACTGTGACATCATGACCTGAGCCGAAGTCAGACGCTTAACCGTCTGAGCCACCAAGGCACCCCTCATCCCCGTTTTTGATAAGTGAAATAATTCTAAGAAATGGCCAAATGACTATCTCTTTAAACCGAGTTCTTTTGTCATTTATTAGAAGTTAGAAGCAATGAGGAAATGAAAGAAATTAACCACTGTCAATACTGGAAAAGACTATTCGTAGAGATTCTTAGCCTTTTTGGAACCAAAGACACAATTGATAATCATCTGAAAGTTACAAACCCTCTTCCCAGAAAAGGACCAACGTGTATTGATAGATAAATTTAAAAAAATTTTCTTTCTATTTATATATTTTTCAGAGACAGAGAGACAGAGAGCATGCAAGTGAGGGCGGGGCAGAAAGAGAGAGGGAGGGAGAATCCCAAGCAGGTTCTGTGCTGTCCCCGCAGAGTCTGGTGCGGGGCTCGAGCCCACAAACCCATGAAATCATGGCCTGAGCCAAAATCAAGAGTCAGGATGCTGAACTGTCTGAGCCACCCAGGTGCCCCTAGATAGATAAATTTTTGCAAACACGTTCAAGGGACTCAGAGACCTACCCACTCCCACTCACTATACCCACCCACTACACCGAAACCCCTAACACTACAGCAAGGGTTTGCAAATGGTAAGCTGTAGATTTGGGTTAAGGGAGGAGATGTCCAATATTCTGCAGCAGAAAAAGAAAAATAATAATAATGTCTATGTGGTATATATATATACACACACACACATGTGGCTATAAAATGTCTACAGCTCTTGCTTATAGAGGATTTCAGTTTCTCCTGTTATTATGGTTTCCTCAATTAATTTTTGGTTCTGTAGCACTGTTTCCTTTATGAAGTGAAGATAATACCTGGTATTGGTTTTTGGTTTGCTCTTGCAAATATCCAACATAAAACTGACAAAAAAAATTAGAGTTCATCTCAAAAAATATACTTTTCAGAAAATATACTTTTTAAGACATTACCCTGTAAAATTAAAAAATATATATAGGGATGCCTGCTCTTAGTTTTATGAATTCCAGATTAAAAATGTCTGTATTACATTATAGATAATTAGGGAAATATCTTATGATTGGAAATAATTTATATATTGATGCAAGATACACTGGACCGCTTCACAGGAGGGCTGAAAAAACAAGATAGTATAGCAACTACACCAATTTAAAATGACAAAAGTCCATTAGAGTTTAATTGTGCCGGGTTTTATGATTCTTAATGTCATACATAGTTTTTATATCCAATGATTAAAACCAACAGATTAAACACCTATTGAGAGCTAACTTACTTTGGTTAGCTAATTCTAAATTGGCAAAACCACCCTACAAGAATGATTCATAATCATTGTAGTTTCTTCCAATTATTTCATAATTTTACCAAAGATTTCCCAAATAGAATTTTTCCATAATTTTACTCTTTGCATTTTAGATTTTTTTTTTAAGTTTATTTATTTAGAGGGAGAGAGCATGCTCACAAGCAAGGGAGGTGGGGAGAGAGGG
>NW_024420331.1:1346007-1413758 GCF_014898765.1 Herpailurus yagouaroundi
TTTCTTGATCATGGGTTATATTTTATGTATTATGTATATGTTGTATACCATCTGGATTCTGTTATCTTCCTCCGAAAAGTGTTAATTTTTGTTGTAGCAGGCAATTATATTAATAGAGGATCACTTCTTTAACTCTATAGAGTCCTGGTTTTTGGTCTCTTAGGATGGATCTATTTCAGTTTTGTCCTTATTTCAAGGGCCTGGTCCTCATTCCTGGACACAGTCCTTACTCCTAAGGTGGCTACTAGAGGGTTCCAAAGAAAACCTGTGTTTATCAATCTCTGTTTCCCCAGCACCAGGGAACTGGTGAAATCTCTGCTCAGGTCTTTAACTCCTCAACTACTGTTTTCTGTTGTGTTTCTCGGAGCCATACCTGCACACGCACAATTTAGAAATCGATTGGGGATTTGTAAGGAGATTTTGGGGTCCCACTTTCCAGGATTGCCTCTCAATCTCCAGGTGTTTCAGCAGCCCTGAACTCTAACCGCTGAGTCCTCCGCTTAATTAGAAGACCACTTTCTGCGTTAGGTCCGTGCCTGTGTGCCACATGAATGGGGAAGAGTTAAGTGTAGATCTCACCCAACGTGCTCCTGTTCTGTGAAGGGTCACGTGCCCTGCAGTTCCTGTTTGCTATTGTTGTTCTCCAGACAGCTTTTAAACACTTGTTTTTCCAGTTTGTGATTGCGAATTTATAACTGTCATCAGCAAAATGGTTAGTCCAATGATAGTATAATACACTGCCAATGCTGGAACAAAAACCTCAGAGATTTAGTTTTGATTTACCTGTTAATTTTTTTTTTTTTTTGAATTTTTTAGTAAGCTGTACACCCAATGTGGGGCTTGAACTCATGACCCTGAGACCAAGAGTCGCATGCTGAACCAGCCAGGCACCCCTGTTGTTGTTTTTTTAATTAAAGAGGTACTATTTTTTTTTTCTTTTCTCTAAATCGCAGCTTTGGTTAAAATATTGCAAAATTTCTATCTATAGCAAAGAGCTTTGGGGCTTAATAGTTGGGGTTTAAAATAGAATATTGATGAAGAATAGTGACACATTGCTTTTCACACCAAAAACAGAAAGTCACAATTGTCTGCTCTCTGCATATGGCATTACAGGTTTTGGCAATTCTACAAGGTATATCTTCCTGTCATGGAAACTCCGGGACACGGTTATTTTTCTAATAAGAAATAACACGTAACAATAGAAAGATGCAGAAAGACTAAACATAGAAAAGGGAAACTAACTGAAATAGGATGGTTATAAGGGTCAATTTAATATAGAATGGAACAGGGGCGCCTGGGTGGCTCAGTCGGTTAGGCATCCGACTTCGGCCCGGGTCACAATCTCGCGGTCCATGAGTTCGAGCCCCGCATCGGGCTCTGGGCTGATGGCTCAGAGCCTGGAGCCTGCTTCTGATTCTGTGTCTCCCTCTCTCTCTGCCCCTCCCCTGTTCATGCTCTGTCTCTCTGTCTCAAAAATAAATAAACGTTAAAAAAAAATTTTTTTTAAATAATGATATAGAATTGAACAGTCTTTCCTTCTTTGATAGCATCTCAGGTATCATCGCATAACCAAAAAACTCATTATGGTAATTATAACGGTGTTTTTACCATTCCGGTTCGAGTTGTGAGCATCAGAAACAAAATGTGGATAACATAAGCTCAAAGGGGGGGTGCCTGGCTGACTCAGTCGGTAGAGCATGTGACTCTTGATGTTGGAGTTGTGAGTTCGAGCCCCAGGCTGGGTGTGGAGAGTACTTAAATAAATAAATGAACTTAAATAAAATAAGCTCAGGGGTGCCTGAGTGGCTCAGTCGGTTGAGCGTGGGATGTCAGCTCAGGTCATGATCTCACGGTTTGCGAGCGTGAGCCACACATCCGGCTCTCTGCTATCAGCGCAGCGTTGGCTTCAGATCCTCTGTTCTCCTCTCTCTCTCTCTGCCCTTCACCAGCTTGTACGTGCTCTCTCTCTCTCAAAAATAAATAAACATTGAGAAAATAAAAAATAAGCTCAGAGGGATTAATGAAACATGACTGTTCATGAAGGCTGTTCATGAAGGTCTTCAGAACCAGGATTAGAGGCAATGCCCCCAGGGTCAACATTAAAAGACACATCCCAGGGGCGCCTGGGTGGCTCAGTCAGTGCACATCTGGCTTCGGCTCAGGTCTTGATCTCAAGGTTCGTGAGTTCGAACCCCGTACGGGGCTCTCTGTTGACAGCCCAGAGCCCAGAGCCTGCTTAGGTTTCTGGGTCTTCCTCTCTCTGCTCTTCCCCTGCTCCTGCTCATGTTCTCTCTCTCTTTCTCTCTCTCTCTCTCTCTCTCTCTCTCGCTCTCACTCTCGCTCTCTCTCTCAAAAATGAATAATCACTTAAACAAAAATTTTAAATACAAAAAAAGATCTTTAGAAGTCACATCACAAATCGAAACACTAAAGATACCACCACTGGGGCACCTGGGTGGCTCAGTGGGTTGAGCGTCCAAGTCTTGGTTTTGGCTCAGGTCGTGATCTCACGGTTCACGGGTTCAAGCCCCACATCGGGCTCCGTGCCGTCAGGGCAGTGCCTGCTTGGCATTCCCTCTCTCTCCTTCTCTCTCTGGCTTTCCCCCGCTCATACTCTCTCTCTCTCTCAAAATAAATAAATACACTTAAAAAGAAAAAAAAAAGACACCACTACTGTCACCACTGAGGACAGACACCGAAACTTGCATGGTGGACACCACCAGTGTGGACTTGAGCGGTCTCTGCGAGAGCTGCAGCAACTGAGACCTCAAACGGCCAGGTACACGGGCTACGACCAGCGTGACTTAGCATCGGAATGGATTCTTGTGGCCCCTGCCTTCTATTCAGATTCTCATGGCTTGGAAGAGTCCCCACCTGCGGGAACGTAGCCTTGAAACCAGGTGACCTGCTCCCCCCAAGAAAAGAATAAAAGTCCTTTACGGTATCTTTGAGCGACCAAAGAGAGAGGATATAAACAACATTTATTAAGCACTCGGTATTAGGCCCTTTGCTTAGCACTTTCAAAGGCTGTTATCTCACTGAATCTAACCTAACTGAATTTGACCTAATTTAATCATCGCAATGGTCTTTAAGGCACATGTGATTTCTTTCCATTTGCAAGGGTATATTCCGAAGTTCAGAAAGATCACACAGCCACGGAGACCAGACTTGTCACCAGGTTTCTCTTGGTTTAAAGGCATATGTTCTTGAAAAATGCAGAAAGGCATACCTGACTGGAAAATCGTACACGAAATAGTTCCCATTTGATCTTGAACATACGGCTACCCGGAGCCCACGGTCCTTTCCCGAACTTCCCATCACGTGTCTAAATTCCCCGCTCGACTCCAAAGCGGCGTCTCCCATTCTATAATTAGCCCACACGGTGCCAGAGCACACGAGAGAAGCTGAGTCCTTGCTTGCTGAATAAACTGCGCAAATCTTGAGAATTCATTTCTGCGCTGCAAGGGGAAATGCTGAGGTAGACAGAAGTGCCCTGTGAAGTTGCATAATTTAACAGCTGCCCTGTAGGAAGCTACGAAGGAAACAGTACAACGCACCACTTTAATACAGAAGGAGAGGTGACGTCTTTCGAGAAATCAACACCCCAATATGTGAGTCATCCTAAAAGAGCCGTGGGCATCCGAAGTCAGCCGTGGGGAAGCACCCCGAGCGTAAAGAGAAAGACTTAAACTTTGCCAAAAGCCCTAGCTTAGCAATTTTTTCGGATAAAAATAAAAATCCTCTTAACTTGAAGGGAAATTGTACTATATACATTTCTCATATATAAAGAAAATCCTAACTCGTATTTCAAAACGTATTGCTCTATGTTTTTACACAATGTTGATTCCTTAAGAGGCTGGAGATGTAGGTTAGATTAGAGGGAAGCACTTCACGCCCGGTACTTAATAGCCGAAACAGGTTGCAAAATTTTCCTCTCTGGAAATCTTTGAGAGTGGACAGATCGTCATCTGTCTTGGATGATGGGAGGCCGTCTGCCTGCGTGCACCGCGAACAGGCTTCAGGGGTTTCCAAGGTCCCTTCCAGCCTCGGTTATCATCACCTTCATCGTCAGAGAGTCTTCCTTTAGCATCTAATTAGCCCTGATTTTGCGACCGGGTTGGTGGAAAAGCCCGACAGGGACCTTGTTTTTGCCCTCTAAGAATTTCGTCTTGAGTAATCCAGAGAAGGGACTCCTCCAGCTTTAAGCAAATGAACAAATGAATACAACTAGCCCAATTCACAAATGGGGCAATTTACAACCTGTGCAAATTGAGGATCGCACCCTGGGCGTAGGGGAGCAAGTGTGTGTCAATGAGCAGGGTGGGATTTGGGAAGAGCGGATTGCTACAGCATCAGCTTTCCTCCAGCCGATGCAGTGAAGATGAGAACGTCCAGAATGTGAGGACACAGATCATTTGGCAAAGGGCAGGGGTGAAGGGGAGAGCGATAAAGGGAAGAGAACAGAACGAGCCTCCCAGTCGTGTGATGAGACCCTGAGACCCTTCAGAAAAGTGGGGCAAACTGACACGCTGTTTCCACACTGTGGGAGGAAGAAGGCTTTGAAAGAGAGGGGATCTCAGAATGGCACAAACCCAAAGAGGGGTTGAAAGGGAGGGGACGCACTGCCAGCACGTTGGTTCTGCACTGGGCGGCCAGGGGGAGAACGCCGGCCTCGCCTTTCGGCAAGGCTGCCTACCTCAGAGGACAGTGAGGGGGTTAAGGCAGTGAACACTGGACAACACTGGCAGCGGCAGCATCAGAAATCACCTGAGGTTAGAAAAGGGTCACAATACTAAAGATCTACTTCACCCCTTCTCTTCCCTTTGACCACATACGGGGCAGGATCGTTCTTTTTTGTGGGGCTGTTCTGTGTGCTGCAGGATGTTTAGCAGCATCCCTGACCTCTATCCACTCAAGGCCAGTAGCATCCCCCCCTACTCCAGGTGCGAACACCAAAAAGGTCTGTAGACACTGCACCGTGTGCTCTGGGGAGACGGCAGGTGGGAGGTGGGGGGGGGGGGAGTAAAATTGCCCCACCGATATCCACTACTAATAGACTATTTGGAGGAATGTAACCATTTAACCAGAATGAATCTGGCTCTCACTTATGTATTTGTATAAAAACAAAAGGAGAGCAACAAAACAGAATGCCTTTGCCTGCACAAAGGGACTCGTATCTCTGAGGACTCCGCAGAAAACACTGCTGTTAGTGTGTCCCTGTCCCAACTAAGGGTCAAATAAACTGATTCACTTCTTCGAATTAAATCTTTGATCTTATTAAAGTGCAAAAAGAGTTGTGGGAGAACGAGCATTTTATTATTGGTCCTTAAGACCTTTGGTGTAAATGAATAGATCATCAGAATCCTCCAGAGAAATAAGTACTTTTTGTTGTGCTTGTTTTGAGGGGAAAAATTGAGATGAGTAAGCAAGATATCATCTTTTTTTTTAACGTTTTATTTATTTATTCTGAGAGAGAGAGAGAGAGAGAAAGAGAGAGATAGAAAGTGAGCAGGGGAGGGGCAGAGAGAGGGAGACAGAGAATCCCATGCAGGCTCCAAGTTGTCAGCACAGAGCTCCATGCAGGGATTGAACTCATGACCTGAGCCAAAATCAAGAGTGAAATGCTTAACTGACTGAGCCACCCAGGAGCCCCAAGATATCATCATCTGTAGTTAGTTCTGTCCCTGCCCTTCAACAGTCTCCATAGTGCCATGGGGCTAAATGCCTGGAAACTACATTTCCCAGCACCCCTTAGCAGCAAGGCTCCATTCACATTCTACCAGTGGAAGTCATTCACAGAGACCTGGTAGGGGAAGAGAGAGAAGGCATTATTCATGGGCAGTAGCAGGAGCAGAAGCATGGGCATGGGCAGATGATAAATGTAGAGTTTTGCTGGGATCTTCCAAGAAGCTTCCTGAGAATCACCCCATTCAGTGCAGAAGGCTGCTAAAATACCAGGTCGTGGTTTCTTGTCTTCCCTGTACTTCCCAACCTCTGGATACTAGAAAGATTTCCCTGACCTCTGATACCTAATTCTTCCAACAGGGCACAAGCTGATAATTCTGTCTATTCAATCCCTTCCTGCTCAATATACTTTAGAGTAGTTTCCACTTACCTTATTGAATCCTGACTCCTATACGGGTGAAGCTATATGATAAGGGCGTAGGAGACCAGGGGAGTGACAGACACTAAGAAAGAAAGGGGGACACCGCCTGGAAGTAGGTACACTATATTAGTTTCCTAGGGCTGGATAATAAATGACCCCAAATCGGGGGTCTTAAAACAACGGACATGTGTTCTCTCACGGTCTGGAAGCCAGAAGTCTCAAATCAAGGTATCAGCAGGGCCATGCTCCCTCTGAAGGCTAGGGAAAAGTCTTAGATGAATAACCCTTCCTGTTCCCTCCTATTTTCTAGTAGTTTCCCACAAGCCTTGACATCCCTTGGTTTGCGGCTACATTACGTCCATCTGTCACCTTCTCTCGGTGTCTCTGTGTCTGCGTCCGTGTCTTCACATGCCCTCCTACACTGTCATTAGATTAGGGCGCACGCTAATCCAACACGACCTCATCTTAATTTCACGACCTCTGCAAAGAATCCATTTCCAAGTAAGGTCATATTCATGGTTACCAGGACCTGAAGCTTAGGAGGACACTCCTCCCTCCGGTAGAGGCCTCCGAGCCCCTCTCGCTCCTTCTCTCCCAAGGCTAGTCCCGCCCTACGGGTGGTGCCCTGAGCATCATGGGAGGTCTGCCCAGCACTGTACCAAATGCAATGGTTTTACAACTCAACCTCCAAATGAAATGAAATGAACAGGCGAAGTTATTCCTTCAAAGAGCAGGACGCTTCCACAGCCAGACACAGTGCTGCTCCAGAAAGGTGACACAGCACTTGATATACATACACACTATTCAGTTCATTCATTCAACAAAAATATTCTGGCACCGACACGCACACAGCTCTGAGCTAAACCCAAGAAGAACAAGAGACTGCCGTTTAATTACTGACGCAATCTTAATCACTTCCGTACAACGGGCGATGAGTGTAACCTTCTAGGGTTATCCAAAAGGTTCCGTGTGCGCCGTCAGTAAGATACACACTGTATTGTATGTGTGGGCCAGCTTGTCTGCAAATCTCCCATCAGTCGGAATGAGGATTATAAGAAAAACCTGGCACTGAAAAGAAGCTGCCGTTTGGCAGGCTGGAAGGACATGAGGATCACAGCCAGAAGCACAATGGCCTGAGAGGGAGAAAAAGAGAAAACAAGAAAAAAAACACCCAGGGCAGTGAAAGACAACAGATCTCTGGGCAATAGTCGATACCTAGGCAAATACTTACGAAAGAATATATGCCACCAGCATGTTTATTATCTCTTTACAACAACTGGGGAGAGAAACAGCTCTGTTTAATTTTTCAAATGAGTTCTATAAATAAACACATTAACCCGAAGGAGGCTGCATGCGGTCAGAAACAGCTCTTGGTGAATAAATGTCATCACACAGTTAGGGGAAGCAAACAGGGCTTTTCCTGACTCGACAGAAAACGTCAGCGGCTTCTTGGCACTTTATTCACCGACGTAAAGCCCGAAGAGCCTCTGACACGCCAGTGCGCCCTGGTTTCGTCACCACGTCCCGTAAGTGGGGGTATTTGGGGATGGAAGGCGAAGCCATCAACCGGAGGGCCACTGAGGAAGAGCAGGTCAGCAAGGGGATCGTGGACCAGCCCGCATTCCCTGCCCTCGCTCTCGTGCTCCATCTTAATCCCAGCACAGCGGTGCCACATCCACGGCTCTTGTGGTTGCTGAAGGGGATTTGGCAATAGCATAAGAGGGTGGTTTCTGGTTGTTTTGCAATATGGAAGTAGGGGTTCGTTTTGTTCTGATTATAAAAAAAAAAATATTACATGCTCTTTTAGAAACATTGGGACAATACAGAAAGACCTACCATCCATGGACACCAACGTTTTTCTGTTCTCATTTCAGGCTCGAACACATACGTACACATGGGAAACAGGTGTATCTGAAGAAAAACTTACGCGCCGTTTAGACACTGAACTTTAGAACCCGCCTTTCTAAGTTGATTCTGACTCCATGGTGGTTCTGCCCCTGTGATTGCCTTTGAACTATTTTGCGACCCTGGAAGGCGTATGCAACGGAAAGCAGCGAGGAATAACACTTTTCTACAGACAAGTAAATAAATGCTGTAAGGTGCAGGGGCAATGGCTCCCTTTCCCGCTGCTGAAGAAGTCAGTTTCGCAACCATTCGCACATCCTAGTGATTCCCTCACGGATGGGAGTTAAATAAAAATGCTTAACACGCGTTCGTTCTATATTTGTGTAAGAGTCATTTTACTTGGTTTGGAAAATTTAATACGCATTTAATTTTTTACGAAAACTGGGATCCCACTCTAACTACTTCGTTGTAGCCTGCTTCAGTCTTTGAACAAAGCGCTTTTCCATTACGGTAATATAGATTTGTAACGAATGCAGATTATTCCCGCTACACGAATGTTCCCTATTGATGGCCCTTTAGGTAATTTCTAATATTTTGCTACGGCGAACGCTACCACCATGAACATCCTTGAACAAAACTGCACACCTGTCCAATTAAATCTTCTGGCAGATTTCTAGAAGTGGAACACCCTGTGTGGATCTATTTCTAGTAGGGCGGCAAACTTAATTGCCCAAAAGGCCAGGCAGGCAGCAGGAATATGTTACCCGGGCCTCAGTAAGGCCATGGCGATGATCTGTGATGGGATCTGAAGCGTGCTCACTGCCTGCCCCCAAGTTCTCAATACCACAGGCTCGCTTGCTCTCTCTCACACGTACAGAGAGTTTTCTGAAAACGTAAATTGCCTAATTTGTTGAGTAAAGAAACGTTAGTGAGAAATTTGGCCCAGGATTGGCTAGTTTAAATAAAAAGCCCGCTCTGGGGGTGCCTTGTATCTCATATAAAAGACAGAAAAAGTCACCGAGCAAGCTGTATTCCTTGACAATCAAACAAGGACCCAGCGGAGAGGGGAGAGCGGGCATAGCCGTTACGTGAAAACAAATAAACCCCCCAAACTCCACATCTGTATTAATATCTTCAATCAATACAGAGTATCTGAAAACAATCTAAGAAATCACTTAGATACAGGAACCAACTTTTTTTTTTTTTTCCAGGAACCAACTTTTAAAAATGCTTTACCTTCTATTTCTAAAACTCAAGGGAGTTCGCGTTATCACCCTGGCAACATTATCCCCATTCTTTCTAATTTGTTTTTTCCTAGTGAATTATTTCTATGCATTCGTTTCACAACACTTTTTCCTTCTAGATGAGTCAGAGTAATTTTACTCTTCAAGGTTCTTTTAATTTTCTGACAACAGTGACACAAAGCCCGGAGAAGTCTGCAGAGTCTACTGGGGATGACATTTGAACATCTCAAGAGAGTCAAGGAGATGGAAAACCAACCACACTGCGAGGGAAGGTAGATTTCTCCGTGAGAAATGCAGAATCCCAGACCCGCCCACACCTTCAGAACCGAAAGCTTCAGAGGCGCCCGACTTGGGCTCAAGGGCATGATCTCACGGATCGGATCGTGCGTTCGAGCCCCGCATCGGGCTCTCTGCCATCAGCGCAAAGCCCGCTTTGGATCCCTCTCTCTGCCCCTCCCCCGCTCATGCTCTCCCTCTCTCAAAAATAAACAAACATTACAAAAATAAATAAGCAAAACAGAATCAGAAGCTTCAGTTCCACGAGACGCCCAGGGGACTCGTGTGCACGTTAAAGATTGAGAAGCGGTGGTCAGGAACTAGGGGTATTAACAGTGATCGGTATTTCTCATCAGGGGCAGGAAAATGAATCAACCCCAGACCTATGCCCCCCCCTCGCTGAATGAAAAGCTCGGTGAGTGGAGATGGGAACCCCAAGTTGCCTTGGTGAGAATGAATTTTTTTCCTTCCTGGAATGTCTTTCAACCCCAGAAAGATTTAGAATCAAATATGGAAATGATGGGAGTAAATCAATCCCACAGCATTAATACCCTCGCATTAAGTTTAGACTTAATCTGCATATATTTCACATTATAAATACTTTATATTATTTAAGAGAATTTGGCATAGAGAATATCTAAAAGGTTAGCCTTGGAATTCTAATTCAAAATGTATACTTGCGGGGCACCTGGCTGGCTCAGTGGGAAGAGCACACAACTCTTCATCTTGGGGTTGTGCATTCAAGAGATTTGGATTTATACGTTAAATGACATTTTGTAAATGGGGCTGGAACGTTCAAGAGAACGAAACACTTGTATCTAGAAGCTTAAAACGTTAACTTTATAACAGTAATTTAAATACACGGAAGGATTTGTTAGACACCGGAAGGACTGTCAAAGAAATACAGAAATGCCATTTTAAATGCATAAGAGAATTTCATTATAAGTCTTCATAAAAGTGACTATGAAATTTTGTCAGGTTGAAACTTTAAAAAAAAAATTTTTTTAAGTTTGAGACAGCGAGTGCGTGCAAGTAGGGAAGGGGCAGAGAGCGAGGGAGAGAGACAGAATCCCAGGCAGGCACCACACTGTCAGTGCAGAGCCTGATGTGGGACTCAAACTCGTGAACTGCGAGATCATGACCTGAGTCTCAGTTGGGTGCTTAACCGACTGAGCCATGCAGGAACCCCTAAAAAATTTTTTTAAAGGAAGAAACAGGATTTTGAATACATAAGTTGAATATACTGGTTACCAAGTTAGTCCAAAACCTTGTCCTCAAATAATCTTTCTATGGGGCACCTGGGTGGCTCAGTCGGTTAAGCATCTGACTTCGACTCAGGTCATGATCTCACAGTCCGTGGGTTCGAGCCCCGCGTGGGGCTCTGTGCTGACTGCTCAGAGCCTGGAGCCTGCTTCACATTTTTGTGTCTCCCTCTCTCTCTGCCCCTCCCCTGCTCATGCTGTATCTCAAAAATAAACATTAAAAAGAAAGACTTTATAAAATAATCTTTTCTATGTACCAAAGTCACCTCGACACATGCACACACACAACAAAATCACGTTTACAGCCAGATGCTGCAGCAGCGTCTTTGAGAACCTAGAAGCGCCATGAGGAAGCTTACCCTTGTTGGCAGCCTACTTCAGCTTCCACTCAACTCATGCCCCCGCTTCCCTTTCACTTTCTCCCAGCTTTCCTGCTTCTATACAACAAGCAATCAATGGAAACCAAGCGAAAGACCGAGAGCGAACACATTTCTGGGGTTGTCAAATGTCTCACTGCTAGTGCTATGACAACAGCAAGAATCCCTTATATCAGTATTTCACGGCTGGTAAATTAGGAGTCTTTGCTTTATTTGGTCTGTATAACCCCATTTCATGGATGAGGAAACGAAGGCTTAAAGCGTCATGAGGGAGCTCTATTGTTACCCCTGGACATCCACAGTCCACACACATTCAGAGAAAACCCCAACGGGAATCCTGAATTTAAAAAATACACAAATATATGTATTTGAAAACAGGCGATGTACGTGACACACACATGCTAACTTTTGTTAAACTGTAATATGGGATAAGCTAATGCTAAATTAATGAAACAAGGAGGCCATTAGAGCGAGGTGGCTCTAATGCCGTGGTGGCCCATGTCAACAAGCCAAACTCTAAGCCTCTAGGTTATGAAATCAGTATCTAAGGACAACCAATCACAAACAGCCAACTAGGCTTCAAGCTAGAGCCAATCCACAATTTCCTTTATTTGCTTCCACGCCTTCTCTAGATAATTCCTTCCCCTGGCTCCTGTCGAGGAACGCTCCTAACCTCTTCCCATTTGGTACTACCCAATTTGAAGTGAGTTTTAATATGCCTCAGTTTACCTTTTAACACTAGAACATTCCATATCACGATGGGGCTCAATAATAGTGTTTCCTACACGTCTGTAAGGACAGTTGCTAGAAAGTTAAAGAGACTCCAAACTTTCCTAACAATTCAATTCCATTTTAAGTGTGTTTCTATCTACATTCTAGGCAGTCAAATCTTTTTTTTTTTTTTAAAGTTTGTTTAGTCCTTTTGAGACAGCGTGTGCGCTTGCACTCAGGGGAGGGAAAGAGAGAGGAGGGGGGGGGGAGAGAGAGGCACAGAGAGTGGGGCAGAGAGAATCCCAAGCAGGCTCCATGCTGTCAGTACAAAGCTCGATGTGGGGCTCGAGCTCATGAACCATGATATCATGACCTGAGCCGAAAGCAAGAGTCAGAAGCCCAGCCGACTGAGCTACCAGGCGCCCCTAGATAGTTAAATTTAAAAAGGGAAAGAAACACACAGATTCAAATGTCTTAATTTCCTATTCAGAGGCTCTGTTTCATAAATAATTTGTACTCCATCCTTCAGTGGTCACACACACTTTCATGTTCTTTTTAGCATGTATGTATACACACACCCGCACGTGTGCGCGCGCGCACACACACACACACACATACACACACACACACACACACACACACACACACACACAGCTTCTTTTGGCACAACAAATGTTCTGGATGAGAAGTCTGTACTAAATCTGCTTCAGGCTCCTGCAAACAGTCCAGAGCTTCAACTGGCCCAGATGTGGTGGGTAAACAGCCATATCCTCTTCTGCGATTTCCTTTCTTCCTCCCTGATGTGATTACTGTGATACTGTGTCCTAAACGGAAGCTCTTCCTGCAATGATGGTTTGCTCCATCCAAAGCCAGAGGCCGAACACGATGGCAGCAGGGACCTGGGCCAAGGCAGGCAGCTCTGTGACCTACAGAAGTACAGAACCCATCCTGGCCCCCCCGCGATGCTCGTGATCAGCGCCGTATGACCTCTCCAAAGTTGGAAAATACACAACACCGTAAGTACTTAGTGGTTAGCTTGGAGAGTCTAGAAGTGAGGTCATATTAAGATTACTGTGGCTAGGGGCGCCTGGGTGGCTTAGTCGGTTAAGCGTCCGACTTCGGCTCAGGTCATGATCTCGCGGTCCGTGAGTTCAAGCCCCGTGTCGGGCACTGTGTTGACCGCTCAGAGTCTGGAGCCTGCTTTGGATTCTGTGCCTCCCTCTCTCTGACCCTCCCCTGTTCATACTCTCTGTCTCAAAAATAAATAAATGTTAAAAAAAATTTTTTTAAAAGATTACTGTGGCTAGACTGCCAGAATTCTGTTCAGAAAATAAGAATCTTATCATGTATAAATGATATCCACAGTTAAATTATAATCTAAGAAATATCCAACTTGTAATTTACACACAAGACTAAAACCCCACTGGGGCGCCTGGGTGGCGCGGTCAGTTAAGCGTCCGACTTCAGCCAGGTCACGATCTCGCGGTCCGTGACTTCGAGCCCCACGTCGGGCTCTGGGCTGATGGCTCAGAGCCTGGAGCCTGTTTCCGATTCTGTGTCTCCCTCTCTCTCTGCCCCTCGCCCGTTCATGCTCTGTCTCTCTCTGTCCCAAAAATAAACGTTGAAAAAAAAATTTTTTTAACTAAAAAAAAAAAAAAAAGACTAAAACCCCACTTTCCACGGATGCATTCATTCATGTTTCCAGAAACAACCTTCAGGTTTCTCTTCACGTCTGTCATGCTGGGTGCCACCGAAACACAGATAAACAGGCTGTGACATCGGCCCTCAAGGAGCTGATGGTGTGATGTATTCATTCAAGCAAGCACACATTTCTAGATTATTACACGAAAAATACTACAATAGTACTCAAAACAGCACACATCTCTGCAGGAAAGGGTTAACTTCGCAGGCCTGAGCTGTTATCTTCAGGAAGGTCAGCTGTAGGGCTCGCCCTTGGCTGGCTTCTGGGGTCTCAGCTTCGGAAGACTTCCCTTAGCTAGCAGCTCGTTTTGCCTACCTGGGGCTCGAAACACCTGCTTTCCTTGGGGGAATCCCGACTTTCAGAAATACTGGCAGGTCGTTGTGATGACGTGACCAAACACCAATAAAAACCCTAGGCACCGAGGCTCAGACGGCCTTTCCTCGGCAGAAACATCGTACAGGACTTGTGCGCTGTCCTGCTGGGGGAGAGAGGGCTCTGGGTGACCTCATTCAGGGACAGTGCAAGAAGCTGCCTGTGCTTTCCCCTCTCACTGGTTCTAGAGTGCATCCTTGCTGTGGAACAGCGATAAATAAATAAATAAATAAATAGGGGCGCCAGGGTGGCTCAGTTGGTTAAGTGTTCGACTTGGGCTCAGGTCATGATCTCCCGGTTCATGGGTTCGAGCCTCACATCGGGCTCTGTGGTGACAGCTCAGAGCTTGGAGCCTGCTTCGGATTCTGTGTCTCCCTCCCCCCTATCTCTCTCTGTCCTCTCCCACTCATGCTCTCTCTCTCTCTCAAAAATAAGTAAACATTAAAAATAAAAATAATAATAAATAAATTAAACCATATGCAGGAATCTTCTGATGAGCCCTTATAGAAAAATGCCAAATATGTATGTAGTCTTTTGCCCCCCCCCCCTTTTAAGTAGTCTCCACACACAGCGTGGGGCTTGAACTCACAACCCTGAGATCAAGAGCCACAATTCAGGGCGCCTCGGTGACTCAGTCAGTTGAGCATCTGACTCTTGATTTCGGCGTAGGCCATGATTTCACGGTTCATGAGTTTGAGCCCCGTGTTGGGCTCTGAGCTGATAGCACAGAGTCTGCTTGGGATTCTCAGTCTCTGTCCCTCCCCTGCTCGCACTTGCTCTCTCTTTCAAAATAAATAAAATAAACTTAAAAAAAAAAAAGCCACGTGCTCTACTGAGCCAGCCAGTCACCCCCATGCAGGTAGTCTTTTGGACCCCAAAACAATGGCACTGTCCCAATAGTCTACTATTTGGATCGGTATTTATACATTATGCCGTTGGAGACAACTAGTCAGTGAATTTGAAAGTTTGAGATAAAATAAAATTTTAAATTAGGTTAAATAAATTACTTTTCCAAGTTCATTTGAATTTTGACTCACCTGCCTGTATGCTCAGTGTTTTTTAAAAACCAGAAAATCTAAGCAGTATTTAAATACACACATATGTATATAGACACACATACACATATATATTGTCCTGTCACTGAATTTATAAGTTTAAGCTGTCCATCAAATGGCATAAAGAGAAAAGACAGAATTAAGCCAAGGGCGACATGTCTTTTCTTAACCTTTCGACCTCAGCCTTTCATTCAAGTTATTTGGCAAATTAAATGATCTCAGATAAAGGGGAAAAGCCAGCACTGGGAACTTCATTTCGTGTTGGCATTGTTTTCAATAATTAAATGCAGGGCTTGCTATCAGCATTACCCAAGTGTTGTGCTAGGAATAGAAACATGTGAAAAGAAATAGTATTCCCTCTGAAGAAGATCCATCCTGCATTTTCAGCGTGGCTTTGCTCTCGCTAGCTGTTTTTTCCCTTACAGAATCGAAAATCCTAGGTCTTTAAGATGGAATTAAAACACCCTAAAATTGGGGCACCTGGCTTGCTCAGTTGGTAGAGCATGTGACTCTAGAACTTGGGGTCGTGAGTTGGAGCCCCGTGTTGGGGGTAGAGTTTACTTAAAAAAAAGAGAGAGAAAAAAACACTAAGATCACTTTTATAACATTCTCTTAAATAGTAACCTAAATCATACACAAAACATCCAAATTTTATAGAATGATACTTTAGTAAACACTAACAGTCCCCAAACTTCTTTCTTTACCTCCAGCCCCTATAACACATACATTTGATACGGGGGCATGACCCCCAAATTTTTGAAGCCTCTCCGTAATTAACCTGTAGAACTTTATACCTCACCTCTTCTAGCTTTCTTTTATGGGTATGAAACAGTGATATCTGTGTGAGCACCTAAGTTCATTTCCACCCATATCCTAAAGTGGATCAGGTCGTATGGAAGGGCCCCTAGTCGGGAATCCACACCTCAGAGGCAGCCGAGGCAAGCACTCCAAATGTGTCATCCAAATCTGCACCGGAGCGTTTGCTAATCAGCCTAAGAGGTGTCAGACCTCCACGTTCTCTGCAGAAATGGGTGGCGTGGCAGAAACGGGCTCGCCAGGACGACTCCACGGGTTCCAGCGCCCTTGCGGGAGACGAGAATAAGAAGTGGGCAATACCAGTGGCCGAACGCCCATGAGCCACGCTCTCAGTTCTGCCAGACCATCTGGTCTTGCGCCCAAGCCCTCACCCTCACCCGCCTCTCACTTGACAGAGGGCTCCTCGCCCAGTCCAGCTAGACACCTGACGCCAGGCCTGTTTCCAAGAGAACTCTAGGTGGCTACTGCACGGGGCTGTCACCAACCTCGCCAGGAAGAGGTAGTAAATCTGTTCCCTTTTTCTCTTTCTTTCTTTCTGCCAGCTAATTAATATCTAGACAAACGCTGATCTGAGACTCGCTTTCACTCTAGCATCCTAACACACCACCCACATGCCGGGTTATGGAAGAAAGAGATCGAGATCTCACCTACCTCTATTTGTCAGACTTTTACCAAAGAAACAAACACCCTCCAATTATCCAATTAGCATAAATCCTCTCGCAACTACTCCGTCACCTGCTACTTGACACTGGCCCGGGGCCCTATGATCTCCGAAAGGCATAGATGTCTGTTACAATAACAACATATAGCACCTGGATATTTTTGACATTAAAGGAACGTTTGATAATCTTTTGCAGGAAAACTAGGAACTGGTTACCAACGATTCAAGCGGCTCATCAAAAGCCATATTCAGAAAATGACGGAGGTGGGGGGGAGGGGGTGGTGGGTGCGGCTGGCTCGGTCAGTAAAGCACGTGACTCTTGATCACGGGGTTGTGGGTTCAAGCCCTGGCTTGGGTGTAGCGATTACATAAAAATGAATCCGAAAGACAGACAGACAGAAAAAGTTTTCAAAGTCAACATATTTATTTTAGAAGCCTATTATGTGTTGCGGATAAGCCATGCAGGTAGCACAACGGAGGAAACCATCTAGCCATCCTGAGACAAACAGGTAAAAAAAATCATAAGAACTGATTTGGGAACCAGGCACCAAAAGTTCTCATTTTTCACATTTGACATGGCTCTCCACCTCCTGCTGGCTCTTTGCTCTCATTTCATACCATTTTTGCCCATGCCTTAAAAGGAAGACGCACACTCTATTTTTTTCATCTGGAACACTCATTATATTTTCTTTCAAGACAAACTGGTCTGAGCTACTTATCCATTAGCAAAAGGTCAGATAAACACGGATGCTACTTTCTGGTGTCTTACCACCTTCTACTGAGTTCTTCCTCTGTTGTCTAGGTAAACGTCTTCTAGAGCAGATGTTCTTTTTTTTTTTTTTTAAGAGTTTATTATTATTTTTTTAAGTAATCCCTACACCCAACGTGGGGCTCAAAACCACGAGCCCGAGATCAAGAGCCGCACGCTCCACCGACTGAGCCGGCCACGTGCCCCCCAGAGCAGAAGTTCTTAAGATGTGGTCCCTAGACCAGCAGCATCAGCATCATTTGGAAACTGGTAAAAGGCAAATTCTCAGGCCCAACCCCACACCTAATGAATCAGAGGCTCTGGGGATGGGTCCAGGGTCTGATTATAAAAAGCCCTGCAGGGGATTCGGATGGACACTAAAGCTTGGAAATCACTATTCAACATTTGACACATACCTAGGTAAACTTGGAAACACTTACTGCAGATGTACCCCAATTTTCATCTTGTCGAGGGGGGAGAAGCAGATGATAAGGAGGATCATTGTCTGTCAGGCTTGACTGGTAAACGAAGCAGAAGCGATCGCGCAACATTCACGACATCCTTCCCGCCACCGCCGTGTCAGACCCTGCTTCAGTGTCCATGCAGCTGCCATCTTGCACACGCTCCCCCGTGCACAGCCACTCCTACAGCTTGCTACGGGCAAAGCTTCAAAACACCTGTTGGTAACTAAAGGCTACTACCTCTCCTGTACACCAGTGCAGAAATAACCAAGGCAGGTTAATTAAATCATCGTGGATGTCTGGGTCACATGGTATCCAGTGGCATGGAGGCCAGTCACAGCAGTGCCACCACAGGGCTCTGAGCCCCAGTTTGAAGAATGTGCCCAGAAATTTTGGTTGTGTTTCAAAACGTGATAAAGTTGATTTACCCAGCACAGAAGAGACAGCTCATTCAAACGAAACCCGAAGCAGACCTTGAGGGGAAAGCTCTCTAGTAAGGAAAGAGTTGATTCATAAGCAATAGTTTTTAAAGATTTTATTTTTAAGTAATCTCTACACCCAACATGGGGCTCGAACCCACAACCCTCAGATCAAGCATCGCACGCTTCACTGACTAAGCCAGCCAGGTGCCCCAATTTTTGGTTTAATTAATTTTTTAATAGTCTTTAGAGTACTTTTCAGTTTATAGCAAAATTGAGCGGAAGGTATGGAGAGTTCCTATATAAATGGGTGTTGGTTTTTGTTAAATGCTTTTTCTGAATCTACTCAAACAGTCATGTGAATTTTCTGTTTTAAGCCTGTTGATGTGATTGATGACATTGATTTTCAAACGTTGAATCAGCCTTGCTTACCTGGGATAAATCCCACTTGGTCATGGTGTATAATTCTTTTCATACACTGTTAGATTTGATGTGGTAATATTTTGTTGAGTATTTTTGCATCTGTGTTCATGAGGGTTATCAGTCTACGGTTTTATTTTTTTTAATGTTTTTATTTTTGAGAGAGAGAGATCCCATCATGAGCAGGGGAGGTACAGAGAGAGAAGGGGACAGAGGATCTGAAACGGGCTCCATCCTGACAGCACAGAGCCTGATGAGGGGCTCGAACTCATGAACCGTGAGATCATGACCTGAGCCGAAGTCAGACACTCAACCGACTGAGCCACCCAGGTGCCCCTCTAGTTTTCTTGCATTGTCTTTTTTTTTTTTTTTAATGTTTTTATTTATTTCTGAGAGAGAGAGAGACGGGGGCGGGGGGGAGGCGGGGAGGGACAGAGTGAGAGAGGGAGGCAGAGGCTCTGAAGCAGGCTCTGGGCTGACAGCACAGAACCCGATGTGGGACTTGAACTCACAAACTGTGAGATCATGACCTGGGCTGAAGTTGGATGCTTAGCTGACTGAGCCACCCAGGTGCCCCTCCTGCAATGTCTTTTTTTTTTTTTTAATTTTTTTTTCAACATTTATTTATTTTTGGGACAGAGAGAGACAGAGCATGAACGGGGGAGGGGCAGAGAGAGAGGGAGACACAGAATCGGAAACAGGCTCCAGGCTCCGAGCCATCAGCCCAGAGCCTGACGTGGGGCTCGAACTCACGGACCGCGAGATCGTGACCTGGCTGAAGTCGGACGCTTAACCGACTGCGCCACCCAGGCGCCCCCCTCCTGCAATGTCTTTGTCTGGTTTTTATATTAGGGCTATGTTGGCTTCAGAAAGAGTTGGGAAGCATTCCCTCTGCTTCTATCTTCTGGAAGGGATTGTAGAGAACTGGTCTAATTTCTTCCTTAAATGTTCGGTAGTGGGATTCACCATTCATCTGGACCTGGTGCTTCCTATTTGGGAAGGTTATTACTTATTGATTCAATATCTTTAATAGTTATAGGCCTATTCGGATTATTTCTTCTTGTGTGAGATTTGGCAGATTGTGTCCTTCAAGACATTGGTCCATTTCATTGAGGTTAACCTATCTGTCAGCACAGAGGTTTTCATAATATTTTTTATAATCCTTTTAATGTCCGTGGGTCTGTAGTGAGGTACCCTCTTTCAATTCTGACATCAGTAATTTGCACCTTCTCTCTTTTTTTCTTAGTTAGCCTAGCTGGAGGCTTATTGATTTTACTGGTATTTTCAAAGAACCAACTCTGGGGGCGTCCGGGTGCCTCACTCAGTTTAGCGTCTGACTTTGGCTCACGACATGATCTCATAGTTTGTGAGTTCAAGCTCCACATCAGGCTCACTGTTGTCAGCAGTGGGGAACCTGCTTCGGGCCCTCTGTCTCCCTCTCTCTCTCTCTGCCCTTCCTCTTCCTGCTCTGTCTCAAAAATAAATAAAACGTTAAAAAAAAAAAAAAAAAAAGCCAAGTCTGGTTTTGTTATGGAAACGAAAGTAAATTTCATCCACTTGTTTAGAGAAGACTGCCTTAGAAACAACTAAAACACAGTGTGACATGGCTGATAATGTGAAACATTTATGAAGGGATACTGTAAAATACATCAGAGTAGGGAAGAGTAGGGGAAGGCCCCCTAAAAAACACTGGATCTGGTTGAGAAGGACCAATAGGAATGGAGGCAAATGGGGGTGCACATTCAAGGCATGAGAACCTGGGTATACATCTTGTTTATTATCAGGTGGTCTGTGTCTTCTAAAACAGTTTTTCCAAAAATCCTACTTCCTTACATTATTGCAACTTTTTCCACTCTATTCTCTTCTTTTAATGATCAGAGGAGAGAAAATTATGCTTCATTTTCCTATACAGGTAAGATACATTCAGATTGTCCAGATGCCCCTCACAAAAACTCCTTAATTTGGCTCCCTAATCCCCCCTGCTGTGCATGGTGTTTGAGGAGATACACACGGAAGATTACAAGGAAAATATGAAGACGCATTGATGCGTTTGTGGATGCGTCTAACTTTCTCTTAAAAGTTGGAGAAAAAGGATATCGTGCGACGGTGCAAGTAGAAGAGAGTGAGAAAATACCATTAAAAAAAAAAAAGTTATAACCTAGTTTTATTTCCTTCCCAGAACTCACAGCCCAGTTTTCATTCTATGAATGAAAGCATTATTATTTATATTCCTCTTGATGAAATTCTCTATCATCATGTCACATACCAAAGACACATTTGAGCCTTGGCTTTATTCAGTATTTTGTTAGGAGTCATTGTTACCAATTTTGAATAGCCAAGGTATCAAAATATACTATTGCTATTATCACCAAAAATTATTTAAGTACTTTCTTTGGGATACTATCATATTATTACATGACATACAGTAAGTAAAACAGAAAACAGCACCAACAAGCACTTTGGGAGATTTCATTCAAAGATTTTTATTTTTAAGCAATCTCTGTACCCAACGTGGGGCTCAAACTCACAACCCTGAGATCAAGTGTCGCACGTTTCACCAACTGAGCCAACCAGGTGCCCCTGGGAGACTCCATTTAAAAAATAATAATAATTACATGGAGCCATTTTTTAAAGTTAATTTTGAGAGAAGGGGGGCACGTGAGCGGGACAGAGACAGAGAGAGGGAGACAGAGAATCCCAAGCAGGCTCCATGCTGTCACCATAGACCCCAATGAGGGGCTTGAACCCAAGAACCCGTGAGATCACGACCTGAGCCAAAATCGAATCGGATGCTCAACCTGAGCTACTCGGGCACCCCTGGGAGATTCCATTTAAAAAATAATAATAATTATATGGAGCCACTTGTTAAAATGAAAGATCCCAGCCACTCTCAAGTACTACAATAGAAAGACAGTAGGAAGGAAGAAGGGACTACCCCTGCTTTCTTGTTTGAAGAGTATGCCATGCTTCACAAAACACAGGCATTCTAGATCATTAGCAGGGAAGACTAATTCTAGTTTTCTGGTCATGGTGTGCATCGCTGGTGAGAATTTTAACAGGTGTCTTACATGAAGTATAGCGGTGAAATGCCTTGGGATAGGAGGCAATTCAAGGAACTGTATGCAAACAATAAAAGACATGAAAAATACAGATTACTCACCTTTAAAATTATTTATGGTGTGGGGTCCCTGTAATTGTACCTATGGGTTTCCTTTTATAATCACTTAATCATCTTTCAAATGTGGAGTACTGGGCGGCCAAAAACATCATCTGCAAGGCTGCAGATCATGTGTCATTCTCTTTAATCAGACTGGACTTGACAGCCGTGATTTCTTATTAGAGGGAATTTTATGACCCCGGGTAATGTAATTCAAAAACTACCAAAATGTAATGATTTCTGGTGAATATGCAATAAAGCTATAGCGGGACTTGATACATGGAGCCCCTGGGAACAAATTGAGTTCCTTAAACTATCACCACCATTAGCACTCCATTTGTTTCCCTTTGTGACTGATGTGAGGCCAGAACTGCTTCCATTTGCAATGACATTTTAAAAATGAATCTGTGAACAGGTTGCCCCTTTAAGGTGTTTTCCATTCCAGGAATTGTAAGAGTAAGTCAAGGGAAAAAAAAGCAAGATGGGGGGGGAAGATGGGTGATTACGGGTGTAGAAGGACCATTGGAAGCATCAGCCCTGGCATGAGGTCTAATGGTGGACGAGAAGGTTCTTTTGGCTTCATCTGGCACCAGTAATTCTTAATGAGATTCACTTGCGGGGCGTTAACTTTGTACCCAGGCCAGAACACCATGCCCAGAATTCTGATTTGGTGGATGTGGGGTGGGCACCTATACTCTAGAAAATCTCCACACGAGAGTCCTTTGCTTGTCTGTGGTCCATAACCGCTTCCATGCTGATTATCAGTAGAAGGGGAGGAGTTACATGTTGCCTCATCTGCTTGCCATGAAATATTCTTATACAAGACAAACATTAGTTTTTACATGAGCACTTCCGGGGGTAAACGTGCCTTGTTGGTGCACTTGCTCCCTGGCTTATGGACGCAACACGGACTGGCAGAACTCTTATTGTAATTTTTTATAGCTACGAGTGATGGTTTTTATTATAATTTGTTTCAACACTGAGCATGTAGTGGGGGTATTTATCCCTTTCAGTATGTGAGTGGCCACTGGAGACAGTGACTTGAACTTTGAAATCAAACTCGATGATGGTCTCCTGCACAATGTAGGTATGTCCAGGAATTCATGGGAAGCCCAGGGCCATCTCTGTGTGTCTAGTCAGGCAAATATTTTTCAAAAGGCTGCTCCCCGATGTGCATTTGTTTGATGTGCAGGATTTTTATTCCCGTTCCCTAAAGCTGTGGTATGTTTTAAATCAGTGTAGTTCTGTTAGCAAAGATAGGACAGTAGCTTGGGACTTTTAAAAAATCTGTGCCGCAGACTGCTTTGCGAATTCACACAGAAATGTTTCTTTCCTTCTTTCCTTTCTTTCATGTGTCTCCTTTATCTACCCAGGTGATGTGCTCCATTTTCAGTATGTAGTCCTAGTAAAGAATAATTAAAAATTATCAGAAAATTGTGCCCTTCTGATTTTCAGGGAATTTAAAGAGAACAGTTTGCCGATTGGTCCAGGAGACCTGCCGTTTCAGAGAAAACACCACAAGACTCAATGAGTCAAAAACAGGCACCTCAGCCCAACTGTAATTTCTAACTTAGTTCAGGGAAGTCAATTTAGAAGGCTCCAAGTGTGTTTTCAATGTCTCTATTTATATTCTGAAAAACACTAGACTGGTGTGCTGGTCTTAAAAAGCCATGAACTCCGTGGGACACCTGGGTGGCTCAGTCGGTTGAACATCCGACTTCGGTTCAGGTCACGATCTCACAGTTCGTCAGTTCGAGCCCCACGTCGGGCTCCGTGCTGACAGCTCAGAGCCTGGAGCCTGCTTGGGATTCTGTGTCTCCCTCTCTCTCTGCCCTTCCCCGGCTTGTGCGCTCATCTCTCTCTCTTTCTCTCTCAAAAACAAACATTAAAAAAAAAAAAAAAGGCTGTGGACCCTGTGTGCCTATCGGTGGGAAGAAAGAAATGTTAAAGTTACCTCCTTGGAAGATAGAAGGAAGGGATCACACCCATACACTACAGTTTATATTAAAAATCTTTAAGACCAGGGACACCTGGGTGGCTCAGCTGGTTGAGCGACTGACTTCAGGTCAGGTCATGATCTCACGCTTCGTGGAGTTCAAGCCCCGCATTGGGCTCTGTGCTGCCAGCTCGGAGCCCGGAGCCTGCTTCGGATTCTGTGTCCCCCTCTCCCTCTGCCTCACCCCTGCTTGTGCTCGGTCTCTGTCTTTCAAAAATGAATAAACATAAAAAAAAAAAACATTAAAAAAAATCTTTAAGACCAACCAAAGCTAAGCACAAACCTGTAGAGTGGAAAAATCCATATATTTGGGGAGCAAATGATTTGATGTAATGATTAGACCAGATTTCAATGTGCAGGTTAGAGACCAGAAAATTAAGCCTTCCTTGAACTTTCAATTAATGTAAATTTATGCCTCACAGATTTGGGGAGGATGAACCATGCTGATTCAGGACAGATGTTAGGCAGAAGTCAACCAATGTACATGTAGGCCAATGGATGCTTCACCAAGCACATTAGTAATTGGTAACTTATTTATATTAAGAGGAAATCAAGGCATTCCCATTTCATTTTCTATGCTAGCATCCTAGTTGAATGACCCAGAAAAATGTACCCTGTGAATCTCAGCAGGTGTGGCAGACCTGGGAAACAAGTTCTTTCTCATGTTTTCATTCTGTGGGCTGATACATAGATAGCAACAATGACATTTCTACAGACAAGAAAAAGAAAGCTCAGGCAGATTCATCCGAGAAAACACAGCTTGTGAATGGCAGGACCGGGGATCAAACCCCAGAGGTCCAGCTCCAGATACCTGGTGTTTAACTTCTGCCTCGGTACAGCGGACTTCAGGAAAGGGTTCTCCAGGAGCTGCTTGGAACTATAGCAGGGGCAGACTGTACTCAATTCTCCCCTGCCTCTCCTGACAAACCGACGGAAATAAAATTGTTAGTTAAGTCGGACGCCCAAAAGTGTCAGGTGTGATGAGAAAAATAAAGTCAGATCACGGGATTAGATTGGATACCTGGGCTGAACTGATTTGCAAGTGTGGTGACTCCATTATAATGCCAACTGTATGTGGTCCTGGTGTTACCTGGTTCTCTTCACCTTTCCAGGCATTCGCCTCAAGATTTCACCAAAAATGTCAAGGTCTGAGCAGAGCTTATTAAACAATGTGCTGGTTCAGCAGCAGGACTGACCAACACAAAGTAATGACTGACACATATGTGTATATACATACAGATAAATAGATTTCCTCTTCTAAGAACCTGAACAAAGTTTTGAATGAAAGGTGTGCTTGAGAAACATAATAGCGTCCCAGGGAATAGTCACCGATTAAAATAATTTCAAGGCAGGGCAATAAGGGTTGGATCTCAGAATGTTGACAGTTTTTTAAGTAAGAATCAGGCTAAGAATACAAATGTTATACTGAATATACATGAGACAGGAAAAATCTTGCTTCCGTACCTGAGAAAACAGAATTTTTAAATTTGGCAAACTCTTTAGAGTAAAAGGAATGTGTCCAATTATTGACAAGATTTCTGAATTAAGACTTTTTCTTCCTCTGAGTCAACTCATGACTGCTCACAATGGTTTGCTAAACAGGGCAGACATTTATTATTGGACTACTCTGCATTCTGTACTTTTTCTTCATTACCCTTTCTTCAAGTAATTCCTCCATGCTTTTCTTTTTTTTTTTTTTTTTATTTTTTTTTAACGTTTATTTATTTTTGGGACAGAGAGAGACAGAGCATGAACGGGGGAGGGGCAGAGAGAGAGGGAGACACAGAATCGGAAGCAGGCTCCAGGCTCTGGGCCATCATCAGCCCAGAGCCTGACGCGGGGCTCGAACTCACGGACCGCGAGATCGTGACCTGGCTGAAGTCGGACGCCCAACCGACTGAGCCACCCAGGCGCCCCTCTTTTTTTTTTTTTTTAAGTTTATTTTTTGAGAGAGAGAGAAAGAGAATGACGGAGGAGGGACAGAGAGAAAGGGGGACAGATGATCTGTAGTCCCGATGTGGGGCTCAAGCCCATGAACCTTGAGACCATGACCTGAGCTGAAGTCAGACGTTGGACTGAGCCACCCAGGCGCCCCCACAGTTTTCATTTTGGAACTATCCCTTTCTCTCTTGGTCCGTATGATTTGAGTACTGGTGACTCTCCTCTCAGCTTCAGGGTTAAACATGCCACCCAGTCGTGGTCAAAGGGAGCGCCGCCATGCATGTGAAATCAGAGATAAGAAAAGTTTACTTGAAATTATCTGGTATAATTTGCTGCTATTACCAGGGGAGAGGAACACTCTTTTGCAGCTAAAACAAAGGCAAGCCTTGAGCTGCCAGTGAAGAAAAGCTGCTGAAAATGGGACTAATCTAGAGAAAACTAGAAGTGAGAGGCAAAGATGGAGAGACCATAACCTGAAGGCAGTGCCTCTTGGGTACGCAGACTATGCCGGTTCATAGGGCCCTTCCATTCGGAAAGGCCCTCACCCTTGCTTGAACGCTGTGCCATCACCACTTTGACATTCTTATTTTTTGACCAAGGGAGCCTGCCTTTTTATTTTGTACTAGGTCCCCCATATTATGGAGCCAGTCTGACCTCAAGACTTTGGTAAGACCTCTGGACCCAGCCACGTCTGAAGTCAGACCTGCCCTGGGAACTTTGAGTTGTGTGAGCCAACAGATTTTCTTTTTTCTTTAACCACCTCGGGTTGAGATTTCTCTATATGCGACTTAGTTCTGATAGCAGAACAACTTAGACGACCATCTTTACAACCTTCCACCCCATTCTAGAACAAATTCTTTAATCAACTCAGTTCCACAGCCTTTCTGTGGTGGAAAAGTAAGTACTTTGCAAGGTAGCCCATTTTGTAACAACTGTAATATTCTTAAAGCTCCGCTTTTATAAACTTGGGCCTATTGGTTCTATTTTTTTTTATTTTATTTTGAGAGAGATAGTGAGAGTGAGCACAAGTTGGGGAGGGGCAGAGAGAGGGAGAGAGAGAATCCCAAGCAGGCTACGCACTGGTCAGGACTGAGCCTGTGTGGGGCTCGCCCCCACAAACCATGAGATCATGACCTGAGACAAAAATGAAGATTCGAATGCTCAACTGACTGAGACGCCCAGGCGCACCACCCCCCCCCCCCCCCCCCGCCGCTGCCCACCATGGTTCTATTTCTAATCTCTAGAATTATTCAGATAAATAACACTTGCTGCCACACGGCAGAACTCTACATACTTGAAGACAGCATACTCACATCTAGCAATAATTCACCATTGTTAAGTTAGGCCCCAGTTCCTTCCATTCTCCGTCTATTCAGTTTCCAAATCTTGAACATCCCATGCGATATGCAGATTGTCAACATTCAAACCGAATACAAACTCCCATTATAAACTACAATAGAATTCTTCATTCCCTGACTTTGATGGAACACGTCTATTAGCACAGACAAATGGCATTACCTAAGGCAACTGGCTCAAGCGAAGCCCCAAGCCAACTAAAGACCTCCAGGACACTGTCAGCTGAATAGCTGTCAGGCCAAACCACCTCATTTTGCACTTGAACAACTGACCAAGTGCAGGGGTCAACAAACTACAGCCAGCAAACCAAATCCGGCCCACCACTGTTTCTTGGTAAATAAAGTTTTATTGGAACACAGCCCAGTACAATTGTTTACATACTGTCTATGGTTGCATTCATGCTATTATATCAGAGTGGAGTAGTTACAACAGAAACTGGCAGGCTTGCAAAGTCTAAAATATTTATTAACTGGCTTTTTACAGAAAATATTTGTCAAGCCCTGACTTAAGTCAACAATATAAATTTAGCCTTGTTAGGTTTTATTTTGTCAGTTTGGGCCCTTCATTCCAGTTTAGTTAGATTTTCTCTAATTCCATCAGTATGTAACCTATATCTAAACTCTTTTAGGGGCACCTGGGTGGCTCAATCGATTAAGCATCTGACTTCAGCTCAGGTCATCATCTCGCGGTTCATGAGTTCAAGCCCCTCATCAGGCTCTGTGCTGACAGTTCAGAGCCTGGAGCCTGCCTCAGATTCTGTGTCTCCCTCTCTCTGCCCCTCCCCTGCTTGCTCTCTCTCTCTCTCTCTCTCTCTCTCTCTGTCAAAATAATAAACATTAAAAAAATTTTTAACTCTTAATCTACAAATGGTCTCAAACATAATTATGTTGTATTCCTTATCCACAGTCTTCACCTAAAATGTTTTAATTGATCTATAATGCATTGCAATGGGTATTTTTAATCACATAGGAAATTACCCTTACCCTTAATTTCAATCCACAACATGGGGATCTAACAATGGCATTACCTGTTTTATTCTTAACTAGACATGTCAGAAAGGTGCTGTCTGGTAAAACTTTCCACGCTGATGGAAAATGTCCATTTGCACTGTCCAAGATGGTACCCTCTGGCCACATGTAGCTATTGAGCACTTGAAATATGACTGGTATGGAGCGCCTGGCTGTCTCAGTCAGTAGCGCATGCAGCTCTTAATCTCAGGGTTGTGAGTTTAAGCCCCACGTTGGATACAGAACCTACTTTTTTTTATATCTATATCTATACATCTATATCTATATCTAGATATAGATATATCTATATCTAGATACAGATATATCTAGATATAGATACAGATAGATAAAAATATATTTTATAGATATATATAGATATTTTATATATATCTCTATATATTTTATACATAGATCTCTATCTATCTATAGATCTATCTACAGACAGATCTATATATAGATAGATCTAGATCTATCTATATCTCTAGATATATAGATATATAGGTATCTATAGATACAGATACAGATATAGATATAGATATAGATATAGATATAGATATATGGCTGGTACAAATGAGGAACTCATTTTAATTTAATGTAAGACAGTGAACTGAAAATTAATATGAATATGAATATGAACACGTGGCTAGTACTACTGTAGTGAAAATGACAGCATTAGGGAGTTAAAAACACTAAGAAAGTTCCATTCTCTCTAAGCAACATTTTCTTGTTCAGGGCTCTTAAGAGACTCTCCCTATAACTACCTTGAGAGAATTCCCTCATTTTCTGGTATCCAGTATCAACAGATGACTGGTAGGCTAAAGTCAATCTTGTCAAAGATAGTTAATGGCAAATAAGGGCTCAGAACCCAGCTCATGTCTGAATGGATTCTGGGAAAGAAACAAACCCACTATTTTTCTTTTTTTAAGGTGAGGTTGGCAAGACGGCATGCATACTAGAACATAGAAACTATTTACGAATTCATTAAGTTTTGATTTTATTACAAATCTTTATTGAACCCAATAAATCCATGTCTGGGCACTGAACTTTGTGGTTAGGACTAGGGAATAAAGCCAATTGTGTTAACCTAGTTTCCACGGAATCACTGTGGGAAGCGAGACTGAATTCTTTACTTCTTGGTAACTAGTAAGTTTCATTTTTTCTCTGAAGTCCTGTGTTCTCCCACCCAACATTTTAGGGTATCTCTTTTATTTTTTTTAAGTAAGCTCTATGCCGAATGTGGGGCTTGAACTCAAGACCCCGAGATCAAGAGCTGCATATTTGTTTAATTTTTTTAATGCTTATTCATTTTTGAGAGAGAGAGACAGAGCACAAGTGGGGGAGGAGCAGAGACAGAGAGGGAGACACAGAATCTGAAGCAGGCTCCAGGCTCTGAGCTGTCAGCACAGAGTGCCATGTGGGGCTCGAACTCACAAGCCGTGAGATCATGACCTGAGCCAAAGTAGGTCGCTTAACCAAGTGAGCCACCCAAGTGCCGCAAGAGCCGCATCATATCCTACCGACTGAACCAACCAGGCGTCCCGGGGGGGGAGTGGGGGGGGGGGGGGCATCTCCTTCTTGCATAAGAATCACCATTATTGCATGTGGAGCATATGGAAAACCGCCCCTGTTCCACAGGGGAATCTGATGTGCAGCCAGGATTTAGAAGCCTTTATTTATTTTTTTGAAGCCTTCAATATGTACATTGTTAACATCCAAATCTCTATCTTTCATCCAAATCACTTGAGCTTCAGAAGCATCAATGCAACTGCAATAGATCACAAAATGTGGCCATGACTTTTTCCCATGACACTTTGCAAGCGCCTTTGCTTCTCCTCCCTGTAAGAAAATGAGTCTATTTCCCAATCCCTGAAACCCGGGCCGGTCTTGAAAATGGCCTGTAGCTGAAATCACATTATGGGTCTTCCAAAGCTGGGCCCAAAGAAGCCTAGCCATTTCTGCTTCCACAGCCTTGGAATGCTGCTCCGAGACCAGGAAAGGAAGAAAGCCAATCCGGTGTCCCGCAGGATCAGAGACCACATGGAGAAGAACCGAGGTCCCCTAGCCAAGCAGGGAGCCACTGCCAAACAAGCATGTGAGGCTCGACTGGTCCTTCCAGCCTAGCTGCTGTCCGGGATGAATGCGGCCATATGAGTGAGCTCAAGCGAAACCAGCAGTAGAACTGTCCAGAAAACCCAATGAATTGTGAGAAATAATACATTGTTATTTGAAGCCATTAAGTTTTAGGGCAGTTTGTTATATGGTGAGAGATAATAGGAAGGCCAGCTCTCTCCCAGATGTCTCCACTTGCACGATAGAAGCACGATAAACGTTCCAAGTTCACAGTGAGACGTGCCCTCATCCCCTTCCAGATTCCACACCCTTCCCTAAAGCCCCCATACCCAGCCTGGTGAGGTGCCTTTGCGAATGCTTTTCTGTCTAGCACAGCATATTAAAAACTCTTGTACCTTCTCCTAGCTCTCAGGGCATATATCACATTCACATTTTATATCCTGTATCCCCAGCTCCTAGAATAGCATTTGGCACATAGTAGGTGCTTAGTAACTATTAACTGCCAAACGAATGCCTCATGCATTTAAGGACCTCAGCTATCTAGAAACACAAAAATAATTGGGGGGTGGGGGTGGAGAAGAAGACGGCAAGGCAAGAAGCAAGAGCCACTCACTTGCAACTCAGGAATTCACTCAAAATCTACTGTGTCTTACTAGATCACAAATCTAGTGATCATATCGTGCAGACTCCAATAGCAATGACCCAAATGCTAGGCAAGAAAGCCTACATCAATTAAAAAAAAAAAAAAAATCCCAGTAGGCTGAGAGGTAACAAAAGTGACAACATAGAAGGTGAAAGGAGACCGATGAAATTAACTACAAAGAACAGACATAACAGCCAGAAAAAGTACAGCACTTGGAACTCTTTGGTGTATCTTCTTATTCAAAGTTCTCACCTACCCTGACCTAAACACACCAACAGTCAGTGGAATAAAAATGCCATGAGGGCGGGGGTTCTGGTCTCCTTTATTCAATGGTACAGCCCCAGTTCCTTGTTCTTTCTGTACTTTCCCCCTCGGCCTAGGACACCAGGTATAAACAATAAAACGGAAATGAATATTTTAAACCTTGTACTATGGAAAATTTCAAACGTGCATAAAAGTGGAGAATAATTTAATGAATCTCTACATGACTACCACGCTGCTTTAATAATCATCCACTCTTGGCCAATCTTGTTTCATGAAAACCATATCAACTTTGTCTCCTTTCACACTGTAGGAGTATTTTGGAATGAATAATTGGCTTAAGATCCAGTTAATCACTATCACCTATAATCTAGTAGGTGAGGTTTCCAGATTTATTTGTATTTAATGGACACTAATTAAGAGTGTCTTTTCATTAGCAATGACTTCAGCTAAGTATATGAGGAATAACCCATGCATTATGACCCTTTATTTTTATTCATGCACAGAAAACCAAATGTCACACTAGAATAAATTATTCATCTTTATTTTAATCAATTATATATATATATATATACATAAATATATATATAGCCATTTTTCTTCCCGAGGATCTGAGAAATTGCATTTTTCAAACATGACTACAACAAGCCACATAAAAGAAAATCACCTTATGGCTTATCTTTTCTACTAGTACTAGATTTTTCAAAATGCCACATCTTTATATTTTCTGTGCCTTTTAGTCAATCTATATACCCTGATTGTGGTTTATTCTAATGTTCAGAATACAAAATATTGCTATTTTGCCTAAGTTTAGCATATTTGAAACTGGGGTATCTGGGTGGCTCAATCGGTTAAACATCCGACTCTTGACTTCGACTCAGGTCATGATCTCATGGTTCAAGGGATCAAGCCCCAAGTAGGGCTCTGTGCTCACAGCACAGAGCCTGCTTGAGATTCTCTCTCTTCCTCTTTCTCTGCCCTTTCTCCCCTCTGCACATGCTCTCTCTCTCTCTCTCTCAAAAATAAATACACTGGGGTGTCTGGGTGGCTCAGTCAGTTAAGCATCTGACTTCAGTTCAGGTCCTGATCTCGTAGTTCGTGAGTTCAAGCCCCAGGCTGGGCTCTCTGCTGTCAGCACAGAGCCTGCTTCAGATCCTCTGTCCCCCTCTCTTCCCCTCCCCTGCTCACAAGCACACTCTCTGTCTCAAAAATAAAATAAACAATTTAAAAATACATAAACTTTCAAAAAAGACCTAAAATGTTCCTCTTCTAAAAAAATCTTAATTTAAAAACACAAAATGTCTGGTTTTCACTGCAACTTTATACTTGCACAGACAGATAAAAGTGTTGCTACTGTTTTGTTTACAAAACAACAACATTGTTTAAAATATAGTATTTGATGATCAAAAAATTTTGATTTAGATGACTGAATGTAAACTAAATTTGATTGTAATTATACAGATGATTAACCCACATTTAGCCTTATATTTCCACACTTTTGAGAAGAAAATTTGGAGAAATGCATAGTTTTTATACGAGGTTTTTTTTTTTTTTTTTTTTGGTATGAATATCAATGACTTCCCTACAAAACCTGTTTCGTCATAGTATGGAAAAGATGAAATTAAGAAAACTGTAAGTGCTTTGCCCATGACTGGGTGAGAGGACTCAGGTTCACTCATTTACTTCACACCTACTCTACTGCTATGGAGCTCAAATTTTGCTCCATATTGGGATCACCTGGGGCATTTCTAAATCATCCTGACACCCAGGTCATGACCTGGACCGATTAATCTGGACCTCTGGGGACAGAACCAATGTGTGCTGAAGCCAGCTTGCTCCTAGTAGCTCCCAAGAGCCAGTCGTGCATGGCTCCCCGACTCTATATTCAGTGACGTTAATGTTAGTAGCCTGAAAGTGCAATGGTGGAGTATTTATACTACAAAAATGGGCACACACTATAAATCGGGGCTCTTTATTTTCCAGGGAGTCCGTTGTGAAACACTTACTGGCACATCAGTGGAATGGGGGCACAGACACAGGCATCAGTACTTTTTTTTTTTTTTTAATGTTTGTTGATTTCTGAGCGAGGGACAGAGAGGGAGACAGAGGATCTGAAGCAGGCTCCAGGCTCGGAGCTAGCAGCAAGGAGCCCGACGCTGGGCTCGAACCCACGAACTTCGAGACCATGACCTGAGCAGAAGTCGGATGCTTTACTGGCTGAGCCACCCAGGCACCACGGCATCAGTTTTTAAAGCTCTCTAGATGGTTTCAATGTTCGGCCACACTTGAGAGCCAGTGATCCAGACACGGTGGTCCTTACTGAGGGCTCATGAGAATCACTTGGAGGGCTTGCTAAAACACCAATAGAGTTTCTGACTTCATGAATCTGGGGTACAGGTGCAAAAGTTGCAGTTCTCACAGGTGAGGTTGGTGAAACTGGTTCAGGGACCACATCTTAAGAACCACTGGTGCAGGTCATTTAATGAGTGTGAACTGACTGGAGGACCACTTAATCCTAGCCATTGAGAGGAGAAATCCAGCAAAAGAAACCCAGATAGACCACAGCTCACAGTAAAAGCTGGAGAATAAGACCTAAACACTAGAAGTCTCTATTCACGCCTTTCAACTCCTGCCCATTCCCTATCACTTGCCGTCCATTCTCTGAGTGTATTCACACATTCATTCCACCATCGGTTACTGAGTCTATATTATGTCTGGTATGATATAAGGTTAGAAATAAAAGATAAAAAAAAAAATCGAAGGGGACCAGGTCCAGTCTAGAAGCTTCCATAGTGATTGGGAAGACAAGCAAATACACATCTGCTCAAAGTAAGGTCTGGTAATTGTGCCATCAAAAAGTTATACGCAGCTTGTTTCAGGAGCTCAAACTAAGATAGGGGATCAGGGAGTCTGCCCAGAGGCACTACTAGTTGACATATGTTTTCTGTTTGTTTTTACAAAATAATTGTAGGTTAAGTGGACCAGAGGAAGGATGGCGATAACTATTCCAGGCAAAGCAAACAGCTGGTTTAAGAGCAGAATGGTATGAAACCACACTGAAGCCGAGGCGGTGGGGGGTGCTGTCTCAAAATCAGGAGGGAATTCCTTGGGGAACTTGGTCAAAATACAGATGTTCAGGCCTTTTCTGGGGACCTCTGTGTTCCTTCCTGGTGCTCCAGGTGATTCTGAGGGACGCCAGAGTCAGAGGACCACGGACTCAGTATCATCACCAGACATGAGGTGCTAGACCAGCATCAAGGATCCCTGATGGCAGGAAGACCCGGAGTAGAGAGGACGTGAATTTGCGACACTTGATCTCGGGGTTGTGGGTTCACGCCCCACAATGGGTCTAGAGATTAGTTAAAAATAAAATCTTAAAAAACAAAACAAAAACAAGTAAATGAAACCAAAAACTGAGGAATTGTTCATACCTCCTCCTGGCCATCTGGGCATCCACTGCCCCCGAGGAAAGTCAAAAAGCTTTGGTTTTCTAAAGCAGGGAACAGCACACTGCAGCCTACTGGCCAAATTGGGCCTACCACCTGCTTTTGTACCACGTACAAGGGAAGAATGGTTTCTGAATGCTTGGGAACGGTTTTGAAATGGTTTTAAATTTTTAAATGATTGGAAAAAATGAAAGAGTAATATTTTGTGACGCATGAAAGTTACATGAAATTCAAATTTCGATGTCCATGAAAAAAGGTTTATTGGAACACAGCAAACTCATTCATTTACAAATTGTCTGTGGCTGCTTTCAGGCGACAGTGGCAGAGTTGAGTAGTCGCACCTGCGACTGTGGCCAGCAAAGCTGGTCCTTGACAGAACAGTTTGCTGACCCTCATTCTAAAGGCTAAGGCTGTCAAAGTCTGGAGCTAGAGAAGACTCTAGAGGGTAAGGGACAAAGGAGGGACCCGATCCCAGGCAGAGTTAGAGTCCCCCAGCCTGGGTCAGCCAAGTGGTGGCTTCCATGTACAATGGAGCCCTCGGAGACCTGGAAACCTGGTCTCAGCCCCTGTCTGGGCCCCAGAGGCAGCAGGTGTTTCCTGGGACCATCTGGTCAAGGGCTCAGAGAAAGGCTACCAGGATCTGTGGCTTTGTGTGCTGCAGGGAAGGCTCAGAGGCCAAAGTGACCAGGAGGGAGAGCAGGCCATCATCAGGAAAGGCACCCACCCGCCTTCCAACACCATCTTGGACCCTGAGTGTCGCAACAATAGCAGTCACAATGAAATACAGACCAGAGGCCCCACCTGCACGGTCCTAAGAAGCCCAAGTACGGGAGTAGGGACTCTGTCCCCACTATGCACTCCTCCTGTAGGGCAGGTGATGGCTAAGCCAGGTAGAATTTGATTTAGCAAAAGAGAAATGTGGAATTTCCTGATACACCTTAGTTTCCCCCACACTCTGCTCAGACTTCAGATGACCTTCTCTTTGGTTGGCTCTCTTTGAATTTGAATATTAAAAGCCATTTTTCTTTCTGGCCTTACTGACACACAGCCAGAGGGAAAAGCTGGTGATCCCTGGAGCAAGATGTGTAAGCACACCTGTGGCCTCGGTCTCAGCACCGCACCCCACTGGGGTTGGTTGCCAGGCACCCCTGCCTTGCTCCAAATATATCTGCTGGAGAACAGCCCAGATTTAATTTACTACTACACTCTGGGTGCAGGATCTGTTAATATCTTCCAATTACCTGCCTCAGACAACCATAGCTATTTTAAGCAGAAGTCACTTAAGGCTTCCTCATCATAGAAAACCTTCCCATTTCCAGAAACTTCTGGCCGGGGGGGGAAAAAAAAGTCAGAGACCTTGAGCTTAGGCCTGACCCCAAGGTCGGATTCTATATCTTTGGAACCAAAAGCTACGGCAACTCGGGGTTCTTCTGGGTAGAAGGGGGATATATGCTTTGGAGACACGATTACGTTATTTTTGGCCAAAGGTGCTTGCATGGAACACTTAGTTAAGCAAACGTGAAATGGAGACTCTAATGAGTCGAGGAGAAGTTTGAAACGCTAAGACTGCCATGGTGGCGACCTGAGGTAATGGTGCATCCCTGCAGATCATGTTGGTTTTCAAGAAAAGTCTCTTATCTGTGACAGACTTGGCTGCCCTTTGCCCCCAGCTTTTGGATTCAAATTCTGGAGGCAATCAGAAACAAAGCCTCTGGGGCCAGCCTCTGGACTTCTGCTTATGGCCTTAACCAATAGCCAGGTTCGCTTTCCCTACCGTTAGTCCCTTCTTTCACCCCCAAGGCTCTGGTAACTGTCGATAGGACCTTCTTTGCTTCCACCGGTTAGTGAACCCAAGAAATCTTTGGCTACCAAGTCATGGTGACCAGGAGGCATGAAGGCCCAGCCTCACCCGCCTGCAAGGAGAACAGCTCAACCAGGTTTTGGCTTCGGAGTCTGTGACGGCTTTCGCCTGCTTCTTTTGGGCTCTAAAATAATGAATCTGTAACCACCGCAGTGCCGCAACACTGCCTTTTATCTCTCATGTCTCGCCAAGTTGTAAGGGAGCTCTTCAGCCCGAACAAGTTAGCGACGCACACACCAAGCTCTCAAGTACAACTGATCTCTCTGCTGTTCTTTGGCTGTGGAAACGGCCCCAGCTCTTTGAAAGGCCTTGAGGATCCCACAAAAGCAGAGTATAGGAAAAGCGAAGGCTTTATTTTTCATTTTGAAAGCTGCTCACATAACCATAGCTGGCATAAAGGAAAAAAAAAAAAAAGAACGTATAGACCGCACTGGACCGCACAACCGGCAGAAAGGCCCGAGCACCAAACCCTGGTCCTTACCTGGTGCATCTGAAACCTGGCTCCGCTCACGAGGCCTCCCATTGGCTTGGATCATTTACCTCTTCAGTTTGCAAGGTCTCCTCCACAGGGAGAGTTCTGGAAATTGGTAGCCCTCTCTCCACTGTGCTTGGGGTTACATAGTATTATGACCCCAGCCGTCGGGGAAATTAAAAAGGGGTTTGTAGACCCCCACATGCTGGGGTGTCCTGAGAAAAACAACTTAACAGACCCTCAGATGCTTTCTAACGTTCCCTGTGAGAAGCCTCTCTGAAGTGTGGCCCCAGCAGCTAATTCAGAGAGAGAGAGTGGGGACACCTGTGCGTGAGGCACAACTCTTTTTAAACACACCAGTGAATGGAGAGCCGCTCGAAGAATGACCTCACCCTGTTAACCCGACAAGGGGTTTCTAGACCTTCCACAGGACACTGATGCTCCCTCCACACAGGAAAGCGGGGAGGGCTGAGGGAACTTGTCAAGTTTTCACCGCCGATCCCGCAGCTGCCCAGGCAGAAGCCTGATGGAGGCTCCAGGGCCAGGCTGCCTGAGCTGAGGGACTCCAGCCCTGTCGCAGCGCTAAGCTCCACCGCAATCAATCTGAATCATCGCGGCCCCAGGGGAGCGGGGCCGCGGAAAATCTCGAGGCTCAGGAAGAACGTCCATTTCCGTGAGGTTTCACTTTGAGCCTGGGGAGGAAGTCTATTTGGCTTGATAAAATAAAGCAAAGACTGGACAGAAAATCTCAAGTATACAAATAGTGCCTGGCTTACAAAAGACCTGCAGGAACATGAAACTGGAGCCTTTTCTCCTTCCCTGCCCTCAATTAACCAGAAACTAAGCCGTTGCCCACCTGCTGGGAAACAAACAAGCTAAGGTATTTTATGAATTATAAGAAGCACATGCCTTTCACATTGTCAAGTCTCCAGGTTCCTTTTTTTTTTTAATGTTTATTTATTTTAAGAGAGAAAGAGAGAAAGAGAGACAGAGAGAGAGACTAGGGGTGGGGCAGAGAGAGAGACACACACACAGAGAATCCCAAGCAGGCTCCCCACTGTCAACACAGAGCCCAACACGGGGCTCAATCCCACAAACCAAGAGATCGTGACCTGAGCAAAATCAAGAGTGGGACGCTTAACTGAGTGAGCCACCCAGGCGCCCCTGGGTTCCTCTTACAATGAATGGCATTTTTGAACCGGGGCCTTCTGGAGCACGCACAATTGGTTGGTTAATTCTGGAGTCACGATTGGACAACCACATTTCCTCACTGATCCGGCCAACAGACTATTGAAAGACCACTTGAGGAAGGAATAGAAGACTTGGTTGTCAATGAAAAAAATAATTGTTGAAAACTTCTGGGAAAATCAAGAAAGCGTCTGCATCAAAACATCGTAGAACTGGTTTTGGCAACTTGGAAGAAAATCTTCGAGGCAATAATGAAGTACGCGTTCAAGAAATGCTGCACCACTGATGGTGTCCATGGCACTGGGGAAAACATTTTGTGGAAAATCGTGGATACCACTTACTGCATTGAAGAGTGATTCAAATGGGTCAGGCTAAGTTACATCTACAAAAGGCTGAGGAATATCTTAACTAAGTTGTTTGCTTATATTTCACTTTTCGAATGATACGATTACAATCTATGCCTACGTCTAAAAGTTAGCTCAACGGGGAGCCTGATTGCTTAGTCAGTTAAGCATCCCACTCTTGATTTCCGCTCACGATGGTGAGCTAGAGGCCCGTTCATCAAGCTCTGCTCTGACAGTGTTGGAGTCTGCTTGGGATTCTCCATTTACCTCTCTCTCTCTCTGCCTGCACCCCTTCACTTTGTCTCTCTCTCAAAAATAAGCATAAAAAAATTTTAAGAGGGGCACCAGGGCGGCTCAGTCAGTTAAGCGTCCGACTTTGACTCAGGTCATGAGTTCATGGCTCAGCTCGTGATTTCGATCCCTGTGTAGGGCTCTGTGTAGACAGCTCAGAGCCTGGAGCCTGCTTTGGATTCTGCCCCTCTCTCTCTGCCCCTCCCCTGCTCTCTCTCTCTCTGTCTCTCTGTCTTAAAAACAAACATTAAAAAACAATTTTTAAAGAAAAAAACTAAGAGCTCAGGAAATACAAAATAAAAGTATAAGGGCTTGTCAAACTGTTTCTGTAAATGACCATATAGAAAAGAGTTTGGGCTCTGTAGGTCATACAATCTTTTGCGGCTACTTAATCTGCCACCGTAACAGAAAAGCAGCCCTAGATGATATGTAAATAAATGGGTGTGGCTCTGTGCCCCAACACTTTACTTATAAAAACAGGCAGTGGGCCAGATTTGACCCACAGGCCAATTTGCAAACCGACGATCAAAGTTTTAAAACAT
Source organism: Herpailurus yagouaroundi (assembly GCF_014898765.1). Taxonomy (NCBI): domain Eukaryota; kingdom Metazoa; phylum Chordata; class Mammalia; order Carnivora; family Felidae; genus Herpailurus; species Herpailurus yagouaroundi. The sequence continues at coordinate 1,385,058 of NW_024420331.1, forward strand.
TATGTCTTAATTTCCTAGCGGTGCACACAAAAAGATGCCTAGCAATTGATGAACTCTTGTATTCCATAAAATTTGAGGTACATGCCAATGTCACCAACTGTGGCTAGTCCAGGAAAAAAACCTACATCTTTATTTCCCACCACCTCTTTCCTTCCTATTTGGGGGGATCATACATACCAAATACTTCCCCTTTCTTCTAGATTTCACTAATCACAAAGCAAACGTCCTTGTGCATGTACGTATTCCTAGACTCTTTCTTTACTACTCTCTTCTAAACTTCTTGCCTAGTAGCATTAGAAAGCCACCTCCACGTGAGTCAAAATGTGAGCATCCTCATGAATAATAACTTCAGTAGCCATGTCAGGATGTGTTTTGTCAAACAAGATGAAAGAAACACTCTGAAGTGAAATAGGGGTAATAAAGAGTTCATGTCTTCACCTCCTGAGATTCTCAAGAGGGTGCAAAATAACTCTGAGAAACTTACATTTCCTTATTCTCTAACAAAATCTGTTTCTCCTGCTTCAGACATGAGCATTTACAAATCTTATTAAATTTTCTTCTTTTCCTCTTTTGTTTTTAAAGATTTTATTTTTTAAGTAATCTCTATACCCAATGTGGGCCTCAAACATACAACCCTGAGATCAAGAGTTGCACGCTCCACCAACTGAGCCAGTCAGGTGCCCCTACTCTTTTGTTTTTGATGACAACAAGGTTGTTCACCTAAGTTGCATGCATATGGTGGGCGGGGCTCCTGGGTGGCTGTGGGTTGAGCGTCTGACTTCAGCTCGGTCATAATCTCACGATTCATGGGTTTGAGCCCCACGTCAGGCTCTTTACTGACAGCTCAGAGCCTGGAGCCTGCTTTGGATTCTGTGTCTCCCTCTCTCTCTCTCTCACTCTCTGCTACTTCCCTGCTCACACTCTCTCTCTCAAAAATAAACAAACATTACAAAAAAAAAATCAGTTGATGCATATGGCATTTTGATCACATGACAGGTTAGAGAGAATGTTTTTTTCAACCTAGTTTTGAATTGCTATTAGCAGGAGAGGCCATTTGCCACCACAGAACAATCCCAAAGTGTCTGTGGTTGAACTCAGTCCAAGTCAGTTTTCACTATCCTAGTCTAGTGAAATCACAGAGAGGTAGGCAAGGTGTGTGGGTATGTTTTGCTCTACACTATTGTTCAGGGTCCCAGGCATCTTCCATCTGGGAGCTCCGCCTCCTCTAAACTTTTTATTTATTTATTTTTTAAATTTATATTCTTTTTTAAAATATTTATTTTGGGAGAGAGAAAGAGAGAGAGAGAGAGAGAGAACATGTGTGAGCGAATGTGAGTCGGGGAAGGGCAGAGAGAGAGCGAGAGAGAAAATCCCAAGCGGGCTCTGTGCTATCAGTGCAGTCGAGGGGCTCCATCTCATGATGTGAACCAAAATCAAGAGTCAGATGCTTAACAGAATGAGCCACCCAGGCGTCCCTCCTCTAAACCTTTTAGGCAAGGATTTCTCAATATTGGTGGTGCTGACTTTTGGGACCTTGTCGTTTTTTGTTGTCGGGAGCTGTCCCTGGCATTATAAGGTGTTTACCAGCATCCCTGGCCTCTATCCACTAGGTACCAATAGCACCCCTCCCCGAGGGTGTGACAAACAAAAAAGGTATCTCCAGACATTGGTAAAGGTCTCCTGGGGGCACAACAGTCTTCCCCCCAACCTAACGGTGAGAACCAGTGACTTACTCAAAAACATTACCACTCATCAGAGATTATGTGTTCCATTGATTCAAGGACTAGTAATGTTTATTTCAGAAGGTTTTTTTAACATTAAATCAGGTTATCTTTGGTCATGTAGTATACATGGCACGTGATTCCAAAAGCTGTTGGACACAAGGCGCTCAGCTGGAAAGTCCATTATATTATCTTCCCACAAGAAGCAGGTGCCCTTTCTTCCTGCCTTGAATTACTTCATAAGCATTTCAGAACCATTCGATTGGCCACAGGAACAACCTCCATCCATGAATCCCATAAAAAGTCTTTAAAAGCCCGAGTAAAATGGATTCCTCTTGGAGTGTTTCCAGATCCCAATGAGTACCACATTCCTCTTCCCTTTAAAATCCACTATCCTGCCATCTTCTCTCCAATGGAAGGCCATAATCTATGCCCAAACCACTTCTATAAGTGAGAACAAACGCCACGAGAGTGTAAATATGGTTCTTATAAGCCAAATGTTGGGATCCTTAATTACTTTTATGATCCTAATTCACCTGAAACAGTATTACCTCTCACTCTTGCTGGTGCAAAGCTGCTAAAAGTAATCAAAGGCAGCCCTACGTCTTTTGTGTGTTCTCCCTCCCCCTCCTAACATTGACTGGTTGCTTAGGAAAGAGTAGTATAATTAAACCAATAATGCTTTGCCTACAACTGGCACAGATTGGAGCCCATGGAGTCATCCATTGTAGAGGTGAAAGGCATAATGCACTGAGTGTAAATAAACACCGCCTGGTATGGCACCAAAACCCTAATGGTTACAATTCACCTGGCTGAGAGGACTTAGAACAAAGGCTGCCCATGAAGCCAAACTTTGAAATCCCAAGCTCTCAAGCAGCACTTTTTTTTTTTCCACAAAGGTCATTGGAGCCAATAAATCCAATTGTGACAATCCAGAACGATCAAGTAATAATGGGCATATAAGCGAAAATAATAATAGTAATAATGTTAGGCCCAAAGAGTGGGAAACACAGGGAGAAACACCACTCCAGAGAAGGAGAAGGAATAATTGGAATAGTTTATCTTGTTCAAAGTCCCGGGAAAATGTCACCAACAAAAATCCTTAGATCTTGGATATCTCTGTTGTGGGTTACCCATGCACTGGGGAGGTTAGAGTCCCTAATTGGAACCTAATAGCTCCATTTATCATTTGGAAACCATCTTCTGGCAATCATCTATTTCATTTTTACCTGTGCACACACAAAAATGTGCCTTCTCTTCCCTCCATCCTCCTCCTTTCATGACGTGAGCTAAGGGGTAGGCATCAAAATATGTTATGAGCGAGAAAGGAAAATCCTCACTCTCCATCAATCCAGACCTTTTTTTTTTTTTTCAACGTTTATTTATTTTTGGGACAGAGAGAGACAGAGCATGAACAGGGGAGGGGCAGAGAGAGGGAGACATAGAATCGGAAACAGGCTCCAGGCTCTGAGCCATCAGCCCAGAGCCCGACGCGGGGCTCGAACTCACGGACCGCGAGATCATGACCTGGCTGAAGCCGGACGCTTAACCGACTGCGCCACCCAGGCACCCCTCAATCCAGACCTTTTAATGGTAGAGAAATTCACAAAAGTCTAAAAAGGTAGTTGAATAAGGTCTATCGCTCATCATAACATTTGAAATTAGAGAGAAAAGAAATCTATCAAATAGCATAAGCAGCTTGTGTGTTGGGTCAAGAAGGAATCTCCCTGACCTGAAAATGCCATGTTCACCCCAGGGGAGGGGACATGCCACCCACTAGGGGTAGAAGCAGAAGAGTCTTCCCAGGTTTGCCCGGGACTCAATCCCAGATGCTCCCGTCAGGGTGTCTTTGGTGGGCAGTGAATCCCAAGGCATATGTTATCACCACTGTGACTCAGTGCTACACAGACGAACTTTTCCTGGCACTCGTGGTCCTCAGTTTCAAGGGCACTAATTATAAATGTCACCAAAAAAAAAATCACCTCCTTATAGAACAGTCTGGATTCAATTTACTATTGCATTCAGAGTGGGGAATCTGGTCTTCCAACGAACACGCCTCATGCAGCCACATCTGTTCCAATGAGAAGCTGCTGCAGTAATTTCAAAGCCTCTGTTCCTTCAAGGCTCTTTATCTTGTTCTTAAAAACCACCAGCAACTCGATATGGTGCTGCCCAAAATGGACCACACAACTCCACGTAATTAATTCTGAGTTCTATGTTGTTCCCAACTGGATAAACACTGTTAAATATGAGAAACCTGTTCCCACCCTGGAGTTAATTATACACGCCACTAAGAATTCTTAATCAGAACCTCCAACAATTATTCCAGGAGGAAAATAACCAGTTTTACCTACAATTTTAGATTACCTCCACAGTGCAGGCTTCTTTACATTCTCTGATATCTCATGATGGCTGTGGTTCTTTTGAGTAGACTGCATTCATCTAATTCAGATACAAAATGTACAAAGGCAGTATAGGTTCAAAAGAAAGTAGGGAATATACAATGACATGGTTATCTAGAAAGAGGGTTACTAAGGATTTGTGAAATGCCAACCTGCTCTTGATTTCGGCTCAGGTCATGATCTCGCAGTTCTTGAGATCAAGCCCCGCATCAGGCTCTGCGCACACAGCACGGAGGCTGCTTGCGATTCTCTCTCTCAAAATAAATAAACAAACATTTTAAAAAATATTTTTAAAAAGAGAGGGAAGAAACCATTTTCATTAATGGCCACACTGTTGGAAATGAGACTATTTTGATTCTATAGCTTTGGAAATACTAAGATACGACAAAGAATATTATAAATATTCTCTTTGCCATAATATAGTATTATCTATAAAGGCAGTTCCATGTGATCATAGGAGGCAAACGAGACCTACGTCAAAGTGGCATGAGTTTACTCAGCATGCATGGTGGTTCCAAGGAGGGACTCTGCAGCAATGGTCAGGATGAGGAGGGACAGAAGCAGAAAAATGTTCACTCTTAGCCCAGAAGGCTGACCTATAGCCTGCACAGTTCTGATAAGGATAAAACACATTCTGGTTACCACCTTCTTCTTCCTTTTTTTTTTTTTTCTTTAAGTTTTATTTCTCTACCCAACATGGGGCTCAAACTCATGACCCTGAGATCAAGAGCCAGATGCTCTTCCAACTGAGCCAGCCAGGCACCCAATTTGCTTCATTCTTAAAAGGTCTCATGACTGCCTGTACATCTCACTGATAGTTAATACTGAACTGAATGATAAGCACCAGAGAAATCTTGCAAAAGTAGTTTACAAGCAGAAATTTGAAGACATTTATGATCTAATACTCCCTGCACGTCCCCTCTCCCTTAAGCACAAAGCAGATAACCACCAGCTCCATAGAGCAAAAATGCAGCTCTTTCTGCCCATGGGTCCTGTCCCCAGGCTACTTAAATGAACTTACTAACTGCACCATACAATGTCTCAAGACTTCTTTTCTTTTTAAAGTTTATTTATTTATTTTGAGAGAGAGAGAGAGAGAGAGAGCGAGCGAGAGAGCAGGGGAGGGGCAGAGAGAGAGAGAGAGAGAGAGAGGAAGAGAGAGAACCCCCAAGCAGGCTCCGTGCTGTCAGTGCAGAGCCTGATGCAGGACTCGATCTCATGAACTGAGAGATCATGACCTGAACTGCAACCAAGAGTCGGCTACCCAACCCACTGAGCCACCCAGGCGCCCCTCAAGAATTCTTTCTTTTTTTTTTTTTATTTTTTTTATTTTTGGGACAGAGAGAGACAGAGCATGAACAGGGAAGGGCAGAGAGAGAGGGAGACACAGAATCGGAAACAGGCTCCAGGCTCCGAGCCATCAGCCCAGAGCCTGACGCGGGGCTCGAACTCACGGACCGCAAGATCGTGACCTGGCTGAAGTCGGACGCTTTACTGACTGCGCCACCCAGGCGCCCCTCAAGAATTCTTTCTTAATCGTTGTGTGACAATGCTGCAACGCTCGCTATTCTTCCTTGGCCAAGTTATTTACCTTCTCTGTCCCCCAGTGTCATCGACTGCAAAATGGGAATAACAATAGAACCTACCTCACTGAGTGGTTATGAAGATGAGATACTTGAGCTACTGTTGATAAAATGCTTATCCAAGTGCCTGGGACATAATAAGCCCTCAATACATTTTAGGTAGTCATGGTAGCAGATGGAGTGGTATCACCCATAGGTTTTGGAAATGGTAAAATAATTACTATAAATAGGCGTGGTGCCCGGGTGGCTCAGTTGGTTAAGAGCCAACTTCGGCTCAGGTCGTGATCCTCGCAGCTTGTGAGCTTGAGCCCCACATAGGGCTCTGTGCTGCCAGCTCGGAGCCTGGAGCCTGCTTCGGATTCTGTGTCTCACTCTTTCTCCCTGCCCCTCATCTGCCTGTGCTTGCTCTCTCTTTCTCAAAAATAAATAAATAAACTTAAAAAAAAAAGAAGCCGTCCTTAAAAAAAAAATACAGAGTAAAAAATACTGTAATAGTAAAATTTCAGAGCTAAGTAACAATATTAATGTTAATATGAATATTAGTAGCAATATTAGTAATGCTCTTATTAATGCTAATAGCAACATTTCCTTTTTTTTTTTTTTTAGCGTTTATTTTTGAGAGACAGAGAGAGACAAAGCATGAACGGGGGAGGGGCAGAGAGAGAGGGAGACACGGAATCTGAAGCAGGCTCCAGGCTCTGAGCTGTGAGCACAGAGCCCGATGTGGGGCTTGAACCCACGAGCCGTGAGATCATGACCTGAGCCGAAGCAGGACACTTAACCGACTGAGCCACCCAGGTACCCTAATAGTACCATTTCTAATAGTATCATTGGTGATTAGTAACACAAACAATATTAAAATTACCAGTATTCATAATTATACTAATATTCTCGGCCCTGAAAACCATCACAGAGTCAATAAAAATAATGCAATATAAAACTGACCCATTTTGTACCCAAAATTATCATTTATTTTGAACACAGGGGTATTTTAAAGAATGTGATACTCTACTGCCTTCTTCTCAAAGAAGATAATTGTATCTTGGAGCAATATTAGGAAAACAGAGAGCAATCTTCACACAGATTAAAGGGAATCAAAGCCACAGAGGAACCATTACAGTAAAGGTTATTTATGAGTTGTGTTGATTACCAATGAGGAGAAAACACTACTCTGAAAGGAACACAGAGGAAGACACCTGAAACAAAGACATCAGCATATTCCTCTAGCAGCAATAGTTTTCAAACTATAGACAATTCTTGATTCCCTAGAAGCAAGCTACCTGGTTTGAGAATGACGGCAGTCAAAAACATTCTGCAAAAACATCCACATACAAGACGATGTGTCCTAACAGGAACTTTCTTGCAACGAACAGAGGCCACCTTACGTCTTCTTGGAATCACCTGCACTCTCCTGGTACAGTCCGTTCTGGTATGGCGCTTGTTTTGTAAGCGTGAATTTGTTTCACTGGGGTTGATACACCGGGGAAGGATTTGAGGACGGTACAAATTTCCCGTTGGCCGACGCACAATTTCATCTAGGAGAAGCACTTTCAACTGAGAAAGCTGTATCCAGCCCAAGAACGCTGTACTGGAATACACACGGCGTGCGCGTGCACACACACATCCCCCCCCCCCCTTCAGGCTCTACAGTTCACAGCCTGTGTTAGGAGCCCCGCCCGTTCACACCTCCTGCTATAACCTCCAGAGATCACCCTCTCCTCCACCCCTTCCCAGTAGCAGGCAAGCCGCAGCCCTCCCTGCTTCCACTTCCGCGAGCCAACCACGACTTTTCAAGGGAAAGCGACATGTGTACTGTCGCACTTATGTATCTCTTAAGCACTTGACTTGTGGAGAACTGTGCTACCATTTTTATTAGGCCCTGTCTTTTGTTTTAATTGTGTCACTAATAGAGTTTTTTTTCATATTTTAAGGGCCGTGCCCTTCACCCATTTTCCCTACAAGCCTGGTGGTTTTATTACAGGACTTTGCAATCATGCTGTAATTTCAAGAATGCCTATGTTGCATTATAGCAGAACTGGCCGCATCTATCTTCTAAATCTTCCCCAGCATAAGACAGAAATGTGACCTGCCAAACTTCTGTAAAGGATTACAGGGGGTGGAGACTGTGGTGGCCCAGAGCAACTGTCAGAAGGAAACTGTGGTGGTCTTTAAGATCAAGCCTTCTCTCACCCCTCAGAGGAGGAGAGGGCACTGGGAAGGAAACAGGCTCTTAGATAAGCATGAGGGGACTGTGTGGCAGAGACTGGCCAGTGGGTCACCAGAGCAGTTTCTCTTGTTTAGGATACCCACGAGACTACGATCCCTTGCGCCTCCCCACAACAAGTGTGGTTAGAACAGCCTAAGAACAAGTTCTCACTAATGGATGAAAGCAGAGGTGATGCTTAAGCCTTCTTTTAAAAAAAAATTTTTTTAATGTTTATTTTTCAGAGAGAGAGAGAGAGAGAGAGAGAGAGAGAAAGAGAGACAGAGCATGAGCAGGGAAGGGGTAGAGAGAGAGGGAGACACCGAATCCGAAGCAGGCTCCAGGCTCCGAGTTGTCGGCACAGAGCCCGACGCGGGACTCGAGCCCACAAACAGCGAGATCATGACCTGAGCTGAAGTCAGGTGCTTAACTCACTGAGCCACCCAGGCGCCCCAGGCCTTCCTGTCCACTCTGTCCTCCCTTCAAAATCGGCCGAAGTTGAAGGAGCCACAGACAGAAGGAACTGAGGTTCCGGTATCACCCCTGGCAGGAGACCTTATGAGAGCAAGACACGATTCTGGTATTGGATGCGTTACGCATTTGGACGTATTTTGTTACAGCAGCTTTACCTTATTAAGTCCAGATGGGCTAGCCACCAGAACCTGCCTGAGCACTTTTGTCTTACCCGGCTTACATGCTAAAGGGTTCACGCAGGACCTTTTCAGGAACGTTCAAGAAGTCTGTGCACTCCGTACAACAGCTTCTCTGCAAAGCATAGGGGTTAGGTGAGGGTAAATAAGACTGGCTCTTCAATAAAGGAATTTACAGTCCAGCGAGAGGAGAAACAGGAGTGACTACAAAAGACAGTTACAGAGTTAGCAGTTCTCCTAGGAATATGCACAAAAGAAATTACAGCTGACCCTTCAACAACACAGGTTTGAACTGCATGGCTCCAATCATATGCAGATTCTTTTCGAAAAATTCAGTACTACAAGTGTATTTATGATTTTCTTAACATGTTTTCTCTAGCTTATTTTAAGAATGCAGTATATAATACAGAGCATATACAAAATATGTGTTAATCAATTGTTTATGTTATTGGTAAGACTTTTGGCCAAGAGTGGTTGTCAGTAGTTCAGTTTTGGGGAGTCCAAAGTTGTAGGCAGATTTCTGACTGCATGGGGGGTCGGCACCACTAACCTTTGCATTGTTGAAGGGTCAACTATAGTTCAGTGAGCTGCAAATCAGAATAAAAAAAATGAAACATGATGAAATAGAACAGAGTCAGATTGTGTCCAAATCATTATTTTGTGAAACTTGTTTTAATTGTGTGTGTATGTGTTCGTGTGCACACGTGTGGTATTTGCGTGTACTGGTAACGATGGAAAACAAGTTTCTCACTGTGAGTTTTGGTTGAAAACAAAATCAGAGTACTGGGGCACTTGGGTGGCTCAGTCGAGCACCCAACTTCGGCTCGGGTCACGATCTCGTGGTTCATGGGTTTGCGCCTGCGTCGGGCTCTGTGCTAACAGCTCGGAGCCTGGAGCTGGCTTCGGATTCTCTGTCCCCCTCTCTCTCTGCACCCTCCCTGCTCGCTCTCTCTCTCTCTCTCTCACTCTCTCTCAAAAATAAACATTACATTTTTTTTCAAAAACAAATCAGAGTATTACCATATTCTAGGCAATCATCAAACATCAGATTTGTTTAACATTTAAGCATCTACACTTACCTATTCATGGGAATACTCTGTATATGTTTCATATCTAACCCCATGCCTTCATCTAATGTGATTATGGCTATACATATACAAAAAAGTATAGCCGAGACATTTTTTTGAGACATTTTTATTATGCACTGTTACACCTGATTCACTCAACGACAAAACTGTTAGGGGTAAGAAGTGCACAACTGTAAATTTCTTTTCAGTGAAAAGTGTCTAACACATTAATTGGTTTTATCATAAACACCAAGAAAATTTATTTTAAATTACTTGTTTATAATTATCTTTTAAACCTTACTTTCAATCATACGGTTAACACATTCTTGTTGGAAATAATGTGTTCATTACAGAACAGCAGGGAAAAGAAAAAAAAAAAAAAGCCCTTTTCCGTTCACGTAAACTCCAATCCTGTAGTATAGGGAACGCAGGGAAGCACATTTTCCACTCATGTAAAACTCCAGCACTATGAGCTGCTCCCCATCAAGGGCAACCACTGTCCTCAACTGATGAGTCAGTCCATAATTACCAGGTACCCTGCAAGTGTCCCTTTCTGGATATCAATGTAGCAAATCCTCTCTGCTCTCCAGAGCCAACACTTTTGGTTGCATAACCAGCAGCCATTTCCTCCCAGTCTCAATTTTGCAGAGGTGTCAGATGGCCATATACCGGGCTGGGGGTAAGATGGGGGTAGCAGGAACTGAGGTCCTCTCCCATGCTAGAAACTGACTCTTAATTAACATAAGTCAGTGTTTGTCAATGTGGGGGTACCACAGCTATTTTGAGTGGGACAGCTCTTCATCATACGCAACTATTCTGCTCATGTTAGGATACACTGTATCCCTGGTCCCTCCCCACTCTATGCCCCTAGGAACACTGGCTCCAACATTATAAACAACTAGAATGCTCAGGGGCATTGCCCAATACCTGTCCCCCATTTGAGACCATTGGTGCTCTAAACTAGGAGTCAGCAAACTCTTTCTTTAAAGGCCCGGAGTAAATCTTTTGAGGTTTGTGGGCCATATGGTCTCTGTTGGAACTACTCAACTCAACTGTTGTAGTGCAAAAGTGGCCATAAGTTGTAAGTCTATGAATGGGCATGGCTGTATTCGAATAAAACTTTATTTTCAAAAACAGGTGATAGGATGCATTTGGTCCTCAGAGCACAGTTTGTCAATGTCTGCATGCCTAAACCAGCCACGGTGATTCCCTTCACCAGACAGATGTAAGACAGATGAGACACAATGACAATTCTGGACAATGCAAGATCAAGGGACTCTGCTATGAGGTTTCAGGGACATTTTTCCACACTCTCAAAAAGAGAGGCAGAGAAACAACATATTCTGCTCCCCTCTCGTCATTTTTTTTAAGATTTTATTTTAAAGGAATCTCTACACCCAGCATGGCACCTGAACTCACAACCCTGAGATCAAGAGTCGCAGGCTCCACCGACTGAGCCGGCCAGGCGCCCCATCACCTTTGTTTTCTTTAGGTGTGAAGATAGGATAGCTGGAGATGTTGCAGAGTCACTCTGTGACCACAAGACATGCAGGCCACACGCTGAGATGGTGCATGAAAAAGATGACAAGACCCAGAACCCTTGAATCCAGTTAACCAACCCTAAAATGGCCCTACCTTGGGATTTCTTCTGTTTCTCTCTCTTTTCTTTTTTCAGTAATCTCCACACCCAACATGGGACTCAAACTCATGACCCTAAGATCAAGAGTTGCACACTCTGCCGATGAGCCAGCCAGGAGCCCCCTACCTCTGCAATTCTTGTGTGAGAAAATAAATGGGCCTCTTCTTCAAGCTCCTTGGAGTTAAGTTGTCTACTACTTGCTGCTGACAGCATCCTAAATACTACACTTATAGTCTGATCACACTGTAATAAGGGCCACATAATTCTACCAGAATATGAGTATAGGGTCCAAATGGACATTTGAGAGCCACCCCCCAAATTCAAGTGTTTCTTCTGCAAACAATGGCCTTGTTGCTGTTCTCCAAGTGCAGCTCTGAATAAAAGAGGAAATATTGAAGAAGAATAGCATGTTGATTGCTTTCTCAATTTCTCTTCCTTTCTTTTTCCATGCTATTAGAACTCTGATTCTGAGTGTTAGAATCTCCAGAGAGATGAGTCAGAAATGAACATCTGATTGCCCTTTGCTAGGTGTGCCCACGGGACCCATTCTGGTGAAGACCACTGTAAGGGAAGATCCTCAGCTTTTGCAGAAGATGTTCTTCCATGATACAAGAGAGAGACAAGGAAGATGTTCACAATGCTCCAGCTACCCTGTTTCCTGCCTTTGGACCCAGTCATATGATGATATGATGCCTGGAGCTGTGGCAACCACTTTACACACATGAGGTAACAAGCATAAAGCTGGTAGAGCAGAAAGAAGGAAAGAGCCTGAGTCAATGGAGCCCAATCCAGGAACCACCTACCTCTAGAAATACACTGTGTAAGCCATTTCTAGTGAGGCATTCCTTTACTTGCAGCTAAAATATCCTGACTAAAATTTGCACGGAACCAGAAAAGACCACGAATAGCCAAAGCAATCCTGAAAAAGAAACCCGAAGCTGGAGGCATCACAATCCCAGACTTCAAGCTGTATTACAAAGCTGTAATCATCAAGACAGTATGGTACTGGCACAAAAGCAGACATTCAGATCAGTGGAACAGAATAGAGAACCCAGAAATGGACCCACAAACATATGGGCAACTAATCTTTAACAAAGCAGGAAAGAATATCCAACGGAATAAAGACAGTCTCTTCAGCAAGTGGTGCTGGGAAAACTGGACAGCGACATGCACAAGAATGAACCTGGACCACTTTCTTACATCATACACAAAGATAAAGTCAAAATGGATGAAAGACCTCAATGTAACACAGGAAGCCATCAAAATCCTTGAGGAGAAAGCAGGCAAAAACCTCTTTGACCTCGGCCACAGCAACTTCTTACTCAACACGTCTCCGGAGGCAAGGGAAACAAAAGCAAAAATGAACTATTGGGGCGTCATCAAAATAAAAAGCTTCTGCACAGCGAAGGAAACCATCAGAAAAACTAAAAGGCAACTGACAGAATGGGAGAAGATATCTGCAAATGACATATCAGATAAAGGGTTAGCATCTCAAATCTATAAAGAACTTATCAAACTCAACACCCAAAAAACAAATAATCCAGTGAAGAAATGGGCAAAAGACATGAATAGACACTTCTCCAAAGAAGACATCCAGATGGCCAACCGACCCATGAAAAAATGTTCAACATCACTCATCATCAGGGAAACACAAATCAAAACCACAATGGGATATCACCTCACACCTGTCAGAATGCTAACATTAACAACTCAGGCAACAACAGGTGTTGGTGAGGATGTGGAGAAAGAGGATTTCTTTTGCACTGCTGGTGGGAATGCAAACTGGTGCAGCCACTGTGGAAAACAGCATGGAGGTTACTCAAAAAATTGAACTAGGGTAGAACTACCGTATGACCCAGCAACTGCACTACTAGGTATTTATCCAAGGGATAGACGTATGCTGTTTCAAAGGGGCACATGCACCCCCATATTTATAGCAGCGCTATTGACAAGAGCCAAAGTACAGAAAGAGCCCAAATGTCCACTGACGATGAATGGATAAAGAAGATGTGGTATATATATATACAATGGAGTATTACTCAGCAATCAAAAAGAATGAAATCTTGCCATTTGCAACTACATGGATAGAGGGTATTATGCTAAGCGAAATTAGGCAGAGAAAGACAAATACCATACGACTTCACTCATATGAGGAATTTAAAATACAAAACAGATGAACACAAGGGAAGGGATGCCAAAATAATATAAAAACAGGGAGGGGGACAAAATATAAGTGACTCTTAAATACAGAGAATAAAGGGTTGCTGGGGGGAGGGTTGTGGGAGGGGGAATTGGCTAAATGGTAAGGGGCATTAAGGAACCTACTCCTGAAATCATTGTTGCACTATATGCTAACTAACTCGGATGTAAATTTAAATGTTAAAAAATATATATCCTAACTGATACACATAATAAGAGAGCATAATAAGGATGACATTTTTAACCTTAAAACATAGAAGCTATTTAGGTTATACAAGGACTACTAAGTACAGGTGTCCCTAAATAAACTATCCACGTTGTAGTGGAGTTTTGATGTACAATTCCTAGTTAGTAGACATGGGAGGATAACTGAGCGGGGCTGGCTGCGCTGGAGGGGCACGTTCTCTTCTATTTCTTCTGTCCTCCTATGTCTACTTTTCCAGTGTGGTTCCCACACTTCCCTTCAAAGCCTCCACCTGTTGTAGCAAAACCACCAATAAACAAAGGGGAAACAGTCTGCCAGCCTTTTGCTTCGAATCCTTCGCTACATCGCACCTGTGGATTATTACATCTGCTTTGTGAGAAAGAAAGTGAGCGCAGCAGGAGGATTTAACTATTTACAAGATGATTTCTATTCAAGTCATCTGACATCTACTGGAGAAGAGACAGGATTGTGCACAGTAAGAACATTTCTACATAGAGTCACCTGTAAGTGCAAAGTGATACTGTCTAGCATCCCACCTATGCAGAATTTCCAAAACCTCAAAAAGATAGAAATATTTGTATATCTAAATCTGTATCTACATATTCGTTTTTAATTCTCTTCTCATGAAGCACGACTTGATATTCGATAATGCAGTACAAGACTCAGCAAACTTTCTGTAGAGGGGCAGATATTTTAGGCTTTGTGGATCATATATGCTTTTCATAGCAACCATTTAGCTCTCCTATTGTATCAGGGAAGCAGACACAGACAATACATAATGGGCATGGCTGTGTGCCGAGAAAACTATTTATGGGCACTTAAATTTGATTTTCACATACTTTTCACATGTCATGAAACAGTATTCTCCTTTTGATTTGGGGGAACCATTTAAATGTAAAAATCAGTCTTAGCTTTATACAAACATAGGCAACAAGTTGGATTTGGTCCGTAGGCTGTACCTGGCCAGCCCCCCGATCCCTAACTGGGACACAGGAAAAAAAAATCAGAAATGACTTCTCGGTCAGAAATAAAACTATGAAATCATCCCCTGGTCTACTTTTATGCATGTATCTTCTTGTGTTCTGATTATCTTCTACAAGCGTTAACACATACACCTGTAATAAACAATCTGATTGAACACATCTCTATATGCTAGATCAATGGAAGTTTAGGGAGTTATACATGACCGCAACAGCACTACAGTGAGGTCAACTAAAAAATGAACCAGTAGAGAAGGATTAGGCACTTTATTGCCTCCTGCATGCATTCCATCTACTTAGTTAAATAGCCCTCTATTCTTCAGTGTGTCAACATGATCTCAACCGGAAAGCCAAATTATGAAATAATGGCATCATAATCAAATCAGAGTCCTACAGGAAATATCCATCAATACTTCCCTAGAATGTGGTTCTCCAAAACACACCAAGTTGTCCCTTTTGGTGAGTGAGATTATCAGAAGAGAAGAGAAGAGACTATTGCTGTCAAAAACTAATAAAAGTTTAAAAACATATGAGATAAGCATCCCTTGTTGGGAAGTGCAGAACAAAAGAAAAATATTTTTCTGTTTATATTCCTATCCAAGAAAAGCTGGTCCAGATAGAAAAACTGAAGGAATTTTGCCTCGGAGTACTCAGTTCTATACAAAACGATACCACTTTTTAAATGATATCATCGTCCGGCTTGACCTGCATTTACTAACAAAAATTACCATGAAAGTTTTATAGATCTCAAATTTCTATGATACTTTTTGGATATATATCCTTAACGTATTGAAATAGATCTTATTTTCATAAGTTCTGAATACAGAAAACTAGGAACTTACTAGATTAGAATGGCCTGACTTAGCAATTTATATTTTCATCCAGAGCAGATTTTTCACCATTTTATCCTATTTGAAAGGATCACATTTACCCAATTTCTTACTTTTGTCCAAGTAAACTTTGTCTCCCTACCTCCCTGCTTCTTTTTTAGTTTTTCAAGTAGGCTCCACGCCCAATGTGGGGCTTGAACTCACGACCCTGAGATCAAGAGTGGCATGTTCTACTGACTGAGCCACCCCTACCTCCCCCCATTCTCATAACATTTTTATTATTTTCTTACGTATCATTTCAGTATTTTTATGTAAATACAAGCATGCTTACTACTGTATAATTTTTTATTTTCACTTAATAAATATATTCTGGAGATCATTTTAAATCACTGCGTAGAATGTTCTTTTTTACAACTGCATAGTGTTTCATGCTATTTTAATGTAAATTCTCCTACATGGACTTAGAATTTACTTATTCTATGGTAAAATGATGGCATTTTACAAATCGAATTAAATAGAGAGAGGATATCACACAATTTCCCCTTTATACAGTGTAAGGAAACAAAGCCTTGACTTGCTCAAAATCCACCTGAAGTTCCAACCATTAGTCAAGCTTTCCCCGACAGCACCTGCTCCGTGTCTTGTCATGAGGCTCATGTCCAGGACAAATTCTGCTTGTCCATTCTAATACCTGTGAGGAGCTAGAATGCCCACAACTTTAGCATAAAATTTGAATATCATTTAATGGCATCTCAAAATACCTTCTGATTTTTATGAGTTTTGAAATACTCAGTATGCTATTATTGTCATAAAAAATGTCCATAATCCAAAGACTTAGCTGTAAAGATATTCATTATGTCACAGTGTTCATCCAAGGCAAAACACTAGAAATGATGTAAATGTTAATCAAATAGGAAGTCATTCAGTAAACCATAGCATGTGTAGCTATGTATTTTATACTTGTAAAGAATTTTCAATGATATAAAAACAATATTTTATAAAAATGTTAAATATAGAATTGTATATACATGATATTAACTGTGTAAAATAGATGAAAAGGTTAAAGAAAATAGATAACAGAGATCATATCTGGCTGGTGAAATTTCAAATATTTATATATATTTTCCTTTACATATTCTCTATTCTCAAAACTTTCTTCAAAACGGTTACATCACTTTTACAATCAGAAAAACATGTTAAAACACCTGCTGAAGTTGTCTGGACCCTTGGATTTATGTAAGTATCCTATTAGCTTTTTTGCAATTCAAAGTTACTCGTTAATAGTTCATATCATCCTAGGGTTAAAAAATCAAAATAAAATATAAAGTATGAATGGGGACATGGGGAGCAGTCCCTCTTGCATATAATCCCCTGTATCCGGGATTTATAGAGTTACATTCTGCTATTGGTCTTTGTGTATCCTTCCAGTCATTTTTAGCAAAACACAAGAAAAAATATATGTTTAATCCTCCCTCATTTGTAAACAGCTTTATACCTTACTCTTCTCACCTAACAATAAATATAGCCATGGGTGCCTGACTGGCTCAGTCAATGGAGCATGTGACTCCGGATCTTGGGGTCGTGCGTACAAGCCCACACTGAGCGTAGAGCTTATTTAAAAAAATAAAATAGGGGCGCCTGGTGGCTCAGTCAGTTAAGCGTCTGACTCTTGATTTCGGCTCTGGTCATGGTGTTGTGTTTTGTGGGTTCAAGCCCCGCAGTGGGTTCCACACTGACAGTGCAGAGCCTGCTTCAGATTCTCTCTCTCTGCCCACCCCTCCCCTGTTCACGCTCTCTCTCAATAAATAAATAAACTTTTAAAAATAACTAAAATGTGTGCATTAAAAATGAATGAATGAATGAACAAAAGAATGAATGAATCCAAAGATCTTCCTATATCACTGCATAGAGTGTTTCCTTGTACTTTTCCCCACCGCTACACTGTACCTCATGTTCTTTTTTTTTTTTTAATTTTTTTTTCAACGTATTTATTTATTTTTGGGACAGAGAGAGACAGAGCATGAGCGGGGGAGGGGCGGAGAGAGAGGGAGACACAGAATCGGAAACAGGCTCCAGGCTCCGAGCCATCAGCCCAGAGCCTGACGCGGGGCTCGAAGTCACGGACCGCGAGATCGTGACCTGGCTGAAGTCGGACGCTTAACCGACTGCGCCACCCAGGCGCCCCTTTTTTTTTTTTTTTTTTTTTTTAAAAGTACCTCATGTTCTTTTTAAGCAAAGTTCTCATAGACTCGTTTCCTAAAATTTCCTCATTGAGTGTGATATTAAAAAAAATAATATAGGGGCGCCTGGGTGGTGCAGTCGGGTAAGCGTCCGACTTCAGCCAGGTCACGATCTCGCGGTCCGTGAGTTCGAGCCCCGTGTCAGGCTCTGGGCTGATGGCTCAGAGCCTGTTTCCGATTCTGTGTCTCCCTCTCTCTCTGCCCCTCCCCCGTTCATGCTCTCTCTCTGTCCCAAAAATAAATAAATGTTGAAAAAAAAAAATTTTTTTTTAAATAAATAAATAATATAGGGGCGCCTGGGTGGCTCAGTTGGTTAAGCAACCAACTCTTGATTTCCGCTCAGGTCATGATCTCATGTGGGTCATGGGATCGAACCCTTCTTTGGGATCCATGCTGACAGCATGGAGCCTGCTTGGGATTGTCCCTCTCTGCCCCTTCACTGCACACACACACACGCTCTCTCAAAAGAAATAAACTTAATACAATAAAATAAAAGGGCGATATGAAAACTGTTGGTCAAATATGTGCACTTTATTTATTTTTAAGATTTTTTAAGTGATCTCTACATCCAACGTGGGGCTGGAACTCATAACCCCAAGAGTAGTATGTGCCACCACCTAATCCAGCCAAGCGCCCCTAAATATGTGCACTGGAAATTTGAAAAAAAATTTTTGAATGTCTATTTATTTTTGAGAGACAGAGAGACAGAGCATGAGAGGTGGAGGAGCAGAGAGAGAGGGAGACACAGAATCCAAAGCAGGTTCCAGGCTCTGAGCTGTCAGCACAGAACCCGACATGGGTAGGGCTCGAACCCACAAGTCTCAAGATCATGACCTGAGCTGAAGTCAGATACTTAACCGAGTGAGCCACCCAGGCGCCCTGAAATATGTGCACTTCAGCAAGACAGTGCCTTTCATTTGGTATAGTGAGTAGTCTCCTTTCCATTTATTTTGTTTACTCAATGTACTGTATGCAAGATACCCTGATCATAGATTCTTTAATATGACATGTAAGTACACAAAAGTCTCATTATCAGATCTTTAAGTATGTTACAAACATTATGCACAATTCTCCTGTGGCGGTAGAGGAACAATGTGTGTAACTGGGGCAGACTAGGAGAAGGAAAGGAAAGAAAACAAATGCGAGAATGAGAGGTTCTGGTGGAAGCCACAGCGGTCGGCAGAGTTCCCTGCTTAGTGTCCAACAGCGCAAACACTAGAGGCAGTCCCTCAAAGTCAGGAGCAGTAGGCTTTGCTGAATGAAGCACGAAAGCAGCCATCACTGTGATAATCCGTACCTGACGCCATGTGACAGCATGGTTTCACTCTGACTCATTGGAGATTCACCAAATACTTAATATCTGCTCTGAACCAAGGAGGTGTCACATAAAGGGGGTCTTCCCTCAAACAGCCCAGGGGACACAATCCGAAACTGGAGTGAATTGTAATACACTGTGCGCTAGTCAACTATTGCCGCAGTAATGCTGTGTAACAAAATGCCCGAAACTCGGCGTCCGCCAACAATAAGCACGTCTTCCTGCTCACAGGTGTGCAGGATGGTGCTGCACCATGTGAATCTAGCTTCCGGAACCAACATGTTACCCCAGGCAGTTCTTTATATGGCAATGCTAGATGCAAAAAAGAAATGCACGCTGCCTCTTAGGGCCTTCTACCGAAATTGACACTCTGTGACACTGGCCCACCTTCTGTTGGCCAAAACAAGTCACAAGCCCAACAGCAATGGGGCAGGCAAGGTCACTCCACCTCCAGCAGGAGGAACTGTATGTCACACAGAAGAGGCCTGGACTTAGGAGTGTTTAAGAATTGGGAACAACTGGGGCGCCTGGGTGGCTCAGGCTGTTAAGCATCTGACCCTTGATGTTGGCTCAGGTCATGATCCCAGCGTTGTGAGATTGAGCCCCACCTGGACTCCGTGCTGAGCATGGAGCCTGCTTAAGAGTCTTGCCCCCTGCCCATTGCTCTCACTCTCAAAAAAAAAAAAAAAAAAAAAAAGAGAGAGCGAGAGAGAGAATTGGTAACAAGGAGCAATCTACCACATAGTGAAGAAATGTTACAACGAAGTCAGGACACAAGATGTCCAGCAGACTGTGTACACAGGTGGACTACATTTTCCTAGTGATCCTTGCAGTTAGATGTAACCAGGGTCTTGGTTAATGGAGTGTGGGAAGAATGATACATTTCAATTCCAGGCATGGCCTTTCAAAACCTCCGAGCCAATCTTTCCCCATTTCTCCCTGCTCATCTGTCAGCTCTATGTTGATGGGCAGATCCACCTTGAATCTCAAGCTGATGATGAAAGAGCCCCTATGGGGCAGGTTCTCTGAATGAGTCTCACAGAGTCCCTCCCATCAGGAGCACCTGTTTGGGGCTCCCGGTCAGCAGAGATTAGCCACTAGAAACTGAGGGGTTGAACCGTTACAGCCCATAGATTATCTAAACTAACAAAAGATGCAAGTCATTTAAGCCAGGGTTGGAAAGTTGGAGAAGGCTACACGGAACAATCTTAGATTGAAAATGAAAACATACAAAAATACAAAACAAAACAAAAAACACACACCTTAAAACATAAAAGACAAATAGTACTTTTTCAGGCGAAAAAGAGGCAAGGTGAAGATCGTTTTAGACAAAATGAAGAGTATATACAAAGGCTCAGAGGTGTGATATCATTTAGGACTTCTAACATTCAGCATACAAATAAATAAATAAATAAATAAATAAATAAATAAATAGTTCAACATAGAGGTGGGATCTGTGTGTGTGCACATATGTGTTGATGTGTGAACACGCGTGCACATGTGCCTTCGGCGATTGAGTAGGAAGTTAAGGCTGGGAAAGAAAACTCACACATGTCCAGAAGTAAGGTGGCCAGAGCAAACAAGGCCAACCCCAAAAGGGCGGAGATAAAGAATGGGGAGTTTGCCCTAAAGACAGTGAGGAGTGAGGAGATAGCATAGATTTGTAGTTGAGAAAACTTCTAAATTCACCCTCCACTGGTATCATGAGTCCTGAGAGGTGAAGACCCCCAGAGAGAAGATGGCAAGGTTAGCTGGGTGTGGGTCACCTCCCCCCCCCCACCACATCCACCCTTCCCCATCCCAGCAACACACCCTGGGGCAAACGCCTGGGACACACCTCGAGCCCACCGAAGGGAATGTGCAGACTGAGCAAAAGAGGAAAATCCTCCTATGAAGGGCAGTGGGTGAACAGGGTAGGCTTTGCCAGCCATGTGGTCTCTGTCACGACTATTCAGCTCTGCTGAAAGCCACCACAGACAGCATAGAAACAGATGAGCATGGCTGTGTTTCAATAAAACTTTATTCATAAACATTGGTAGCAAAGCTCTTATAAAATAAGCAAATAAAAATATAAGCAAGGTAAAAAAATTAAAAACAATAAAATATGTATATATAAGCAAGGTAAACAAATCAGGTGGCCCGGGCCACAGAGGGAAATACTGTCCCTGGCCGCGTTTCAGTTGGACACCTGAGGGGCTTACGACAAGGAGTTTCGGGAGCGACCAGCACCACGGACTTGAGTTAGAAGGCCCGTTGTAAAATCACCCTGTTGTAAAATGGATGAGCCAAGGCAGCATCAACACAAGAGGCATGACTTAGCCAGATGGCTTCACGTTCCCCACCACGGCAGTCTCCCGCCAGTCAAGAGTCGGCCAGCTAAGCGTATAAATACACTCCTTCCTACATGCGCCAGGCGGTTTCACAATTTTAGGATCTCTGGCCTATTGTTTCTTTAAAGCTCATCTCTGTCAGAAAATTACCATGTTTTTATTTTTTTTTACCTTTTTTTTTTTTGATGTTTGTTTATTATCAAGAGAGAGAGAGAAGAGACAGAGGCAGAGAGACAGGGAGAGAATCCCAAGCAGGCTCCAGGCTCCAAGCTGTCAGCACAGAGCCTGACGTGAGGCTTGACCCCATGAACTGGGAGTTCATGAATGACCTGAGCCGAAGTCAGACGCTTAACCAACTGAGCCACCCAGGCGCCCCTGTCATGTCCTTATTTTTAATTAAGCAAATCTCACACAATTTATGAAACATCTGAAAATGACTGAAGTAAAAAACTAAAACCCTACAGTAAATTGTAATTGTAGGGCAAGTGCTTTTCCTTTTCAAACTTGAGAAATATTTCTTTCATAAAAATGATAGTATTTTCCTATCATTCAAAAAGGGCTTCCTAAAATAAAAACATACTGACATCTATAAAACCCCATTTAGCACAACCATAACATTGCTTGTGGAGCTGTTAACAGTAACACGCAGATTTCTTAGCAGTCCAAGTTGGTGACTTTTTAACCATCAATCGCAGAAAAAAAAAATGCTTCAAAGGTCAAAACAGAAATAAAAGTTTATTCTCCAAGACCTAGTCCAAAAGCAGTCCATTTATTTTTAATGTGTGTACTCCTTTACACTTCTGAGTTACTGATCATGATAATGGTTCAGCTAAACAAATTATGAGGATTTACTTGCACGAAGTATTAGAATGGGTCGTGTAGAACTGTACTCACTAATTATTTAGTAGAGAGTATTTATTGTATGCCAAATCCCGTAAACCACACTTGAAAATGTATTTCAAAAGCAAGAATTCAGGCAGGAAACCCTTCTCATCTCTTTGCCAGGAAAACATGGGAATGTTAACTTTGTTATCTAAAACGAAGGCTTAGATTTCTTCAAGATGATTTTTGCAGCATTAGTACATAATGACCTAAATCGCTCACAAGCAAGGCAGCATACTTCTGAGATGTTTTGGCCGTGCCCAATGCGGCCTATGGTCTTTCGTTACAATGCCCTCAATCAAATCCTAAGAAAGTTGGGTTAAACTCAACTCCAAACTAATGCAGCCTCCTTCCAGTCTTCTGCCTACAACTAAACGCACTCATCTCGTTTTCTTTCCATCTGGAAAAAGATTACTGAAGGTCATCGGCCATTGGGACCGGAGGGCTCAAGTATACTGTAAGGAAATACCAGGCATCCTCCCACGGACTTGTTTATCAGCTCACGGGTGCACGTCGGTGTCCTACTGTATTTTCCATCCGTGTTAAAGCAGAAGTGTAAAGGCCTACCGAAGGCAAGCGTCACTCTCACAAGTGACTCCCCAACACAAAGAAAGCAGGCCAACCTAGCGACCCAGGAGTAAGTATGCAAAAGTGTCCCCAGTGCTACAAATACCAGAAGGGCAATTCTGTTCACTTCTAATGGTTGGTGTCCAAGAGTGAAATAAATAATTTGAGATCAGGAGTTTAAATAAAAAGGAGGTCTACACTAATGGTGAATGTACGTTACTGAATTCATGTATTCAATATGCTAAATTTTGTGCTGACAGTTTCTCTCCTGAACCAAACTCTAGCCAGGCTCCTTTGAGTCCTTTCTCAACGAGGTTGAACAAACACTAACTTAGTTTCTAACATTTCAAGGGCACATCCCTAGGATGACTCCGGCCTCCCCATCCCCTCCCGCCAGCACCCCTTTAAAGTGCCTGCCTGAGAAAATTCAAGGCTGCCAAAGGAATGTACTGTTTGTTCCAGTCAACACCTGAAGACAGGGCCCCTGTCTCCCAGCCTCTGTGGGAGGGTAGGAGCCTACCTTGGATAAGTGCCAGTTAGCAAACCCAGAGGGTTTCGCCTGGACCAACTCCCCCTTCGGTTTTGGTACTTGTTCACTTCCCTGCCTCTACTGAGCCCCAGCTCACCCCCTTCCCTATTCCCTCATTGTGGCTTTAAGATGCCCAGTCACCTCTGTACAAATTGAAGTTGGGTTGAATTTCCACTGGACTCTTCCCTATTACAATACTTTTCTTACTGATGAAAATCTGTCCTTACTGCTTTAAGTAGTGCCTGGCTTTTGCTGTTCTTTGGCAGTGTGTGATTGGCTATACTTGTGCCCACGCGCACGTGCTGGTGATGTAAAGAAGAAAAAACAGGAAAAGGCATTATTTAGCCCAGGCGTTGGCAAACTTCCTATGAAAGACCAGGTAGTAAATCCTTTAGGTTTTGTGGGCCATAAGGTCTTGTACATCTACTGAACTTTGCTGTTGTAGAGCAAATGCAGCCACAGACAATATCCACATGCAGGAACAGAGCTGTGTTGTAATAAAACTTTATTCATGGATGCTGCCACTTGAATTCCATACCATTCTCCCTTTGATTTTTCTTAACCACGAAAACAATTTTTCATTTTAAGAACCATTCTTAGCTCACATTCTATATGAAAATAGTCAGCAAGCCAGATTTGGCCCACAGGCCATTAGTTTGCCACCCCCTGGGTTAACCTATTTATACTTTTCTTCCTTTGCTATGATCAGCTCCCAAAGCTCAAGATCATTTGATGGTAAGGTTAGTAGATTTTGGAACTGTATTCTGGTTTTCCATTTTTCCTCTGGAGCCAACTACGAAATCAGTGATTTTAAGTCAATTATTAAAGATAAATTTCTAGCTCATCAATAATGTATATTCTCTCACAGCTAAACTTCCATGGAAAACTCCAAATGGAATAATAAAGTAATAAAGTTGAACAGTGCATCTGTGTGTGTGTGTGTGTGTGTGTATGTGTGTGTGTGAGAGAGACAGAGAGAGAGAGAGAAGAATGAATATCTATAAGGTCCATAAGCAGAAAGTGAGAATTTTCAGCTCATGCATTTAACAAACAAGTACATTTCACCGCAGGTGACAATCTCTATCAAATTCTGAGAGCAAGCAGGTGAAATTCACTCGCCCCAAAGAAAGGGAGGGAGAGGGAGAGGGAGAGGGAGAGGGAGAGGGAGAGGGAGAGGGAGAGGGAGAGGGAGGGAGGAGGGAGGAGGGAGGAGGGAGGAGGGAGGAGGGAGGAAAAGAGAGATGCTTGAAATGTTATATAGCCTGAACTAGACATCTTCCCCCCAGAATTGCTACCAACTAGACTTTCACAGCTGCAAACCACCAACCCCTGGGAAACTCGAGTTAAATATTCCTAAGACAGGAATCTAGTTCTGTTATGAAACTGTTCATCATCTCACCTCCTGACAGCCACGGAAATCAGCAGAACTCAGAAAGGACTCAGATGACGAGCAAGTAGCATTTTTAATAAAATTCAAATCCAGAGTCTTTGGGGGTTTTTTGGTTGCTAGCCTCTAGAGCTCACTATTATCAGCAATATTAATGCAATTACTCGGGTAAAAAGAGAGGAGACGCGAGGAATATGACCTTTTGCGTTGCTTCTTTAACTTCCCTTTCCCCCCAGGAAATATTGAATTCTGAATAAAGTAAAGGTAAAAAACAGAAGTTCAATAGTCTCTAAATAGGTTTTACATAAAATCTGAGGAAGCCGTAACTACGTATTTTTATCCTTCCTCAAATGTATGACACTTGTAACAAAATTATCATTACAGATATCAGTCACTGCCATATGCCACAAAATAGCCCATGCAACTGCGTGACAACGTGAAACATAGCAGCCTACAAGTTTACCTACCACTATAAGAAATAATCTCCGTATTAATAATTGGGACCCAATCGTTATCTCAAAGTGGGCCATTGTGCATCAAGAGACGAAATGAAGTCAAGCTATTCAATCCCTGAAAGCATCCCTCAGTTTAATAACACCCCTATGTGTTTTGGGTTTCAAATCACTTCCCTCAGGCAAAGGGGGCATAATCATATGTTTTTCTACTGAACTGCATTCTTCTATAAACATTTCAAAAAGTGCAGCTGCTTTACAAATGAAATCGTCGATACTAAGAGCAGTAACAATAAAAATATATGCCTATTTTTATACTATTACTGGTTTATAAGGCAATCATCTGTAATGCTCTCATCTACAAGGATGAAAAATGATATATAACTGTTACCAAGGAAACAGTGAAGTAAAATTGCATGTAAACTATCAAACAGTTTAATAACCAGAAAATTAGAAGAACGAGAAAAAACAGCTCCAGACAGAACCAGGATATGCTGTGCCACCCACGACGGACGCGATCAAGGATCACAAGTCAAAAAGGTGTAAAGGGTCGGAACTTGCTGGCTATTCTGACACTCAGCAGCATCTTTTTTTTTTTTTTTTTTTTTTTTTTTTTTAAATGGCGGTCATAAGATGGTACCGAATTCTTGAGGGGCAGTTTGAATTCTGATTTTTCACACGACTAAAAGGGCCTCGATTCTGGGAACAAGTGGTTAAAAGTGGATTAATATTCTCTCAGAATCCTCTGTAATTACCACTGTCTTTACTCACAGACAGGACATTTAGCAAGTAGAAGGTATGCTTTCTACAGCAAACGCTTTCTGAATTAACATTTAGGAGCTCCAGTTCTTGGGAACCAAAGACAAGGCTAAGGCCCAGCGTAACTGTGTGTTCACCTCTAAACCACGAGAATTTTAAGCACTCAAGTAACTACGCTGATCAAAGCTAAATCCTTTAGGAAGATTATCCATTCTGAAATCAGGAAAATCCTGCACTGTAAGCACTTTTATACTTCACCTCTGAGAAAAGAACTTGGTTTCTGTAACAGTGTTTAAAACACACACCCAAGACTTTATTCCTACAAGGGCAGGAAGCAGCCGCTGTAAACATGTGTTTCTGCGCGCTGCTGACCCTCTACACGCACTGCTATTTCAGCTTGGGGACCATCGCTGAGCTCACCCCGAGCAACAAGAAGAATGCCTATGGATGAAGGATTTCTTAATGGGCACATAAGCTCAGAACATGTGCAGCTTCTCTCTTTAGAATAAACACTCGATTTGGATCACGTTGAGGACAGAAAGTGAAATTCACACTCATTTACTAAATTCTAACCTCTCTTTAAAATAAGATACTAATCCCCCACAGCCTGGCTTGGGTTTTGCAAAAGCTCAGATTTGTGGGTATCATGAAGGCATCCTAGAATTTAGCAAAAGGAACATAAACCATCTTTTCACAGACGTACGGCACTGTTCCGCTCCCAAACTCCAAAGTTTAAGGACTAAATCTAGGCTCTAGATGGTTTTAACATTTACCATTTTTAGCATTTGAGGCCACCAAAATCTATCTTGGTTACTTTGAACTGTACCGTTGAACTTCTCCTTCCCTTCGGCAATCTCTGTCCATCACACAGATGGCACCAGGCAATCACTAACTGTTGCTCACAGCCGTTTACCGTCCATGGTCTGTGACTTGACAGCTGTTTACAAACCAGCCATGGGCAGAAGCATGCAGGAAGTTAAGAGAACAGAGGTGTGAAGCCACGGCCCTCTATGATATTGACGTGAAACCGAACAGTTTGCCACACTACAATCGTCCACCCTTTGACATATCCGCCTTCGCCTTCTGCTGTGCGGGGAAACACCTCTTCGTGGGCTGCTCCAAGACAGATACCTTTACCCATCAGCTCTATACCTCATGTCTACCCAGACAAGTTCCACTGGAGCCCTTTCCCTGGAAAATCTGCTGTGACATTAAGACTGACTCGTGCAAGGAGAGAGGGAAGGTGGAGACGGGCAAGAAGAACAAATAAAGACCTGTGGATGTTGGTCAAAGGCACGTCCGAAGAGCAACGTCCTAGCCGAGTGTTTCTGAAATGGCCCAAATGTGATGTAGCAAAGCAAAGTCAACATACCTTTCTGATTGGGGCTATGCCAGGCTGCTCATCTTTGCCTGGTGCAATCAACACATCCCGCCCTGACACTAAGCAATAAAGGAAAACCTAGAACTATTCTCTTGTAATTGCAAAGGAGTCTAAACTGCATCCTGGAAAACTCTTACTGCCTACCTCCTAAGGTCATGGTGGCAACTGTTACAAAGAGCCGAGCTCAAGGGGCGGAATGCTCCTCCTTCCAAAGATGTGGGCAGAAAAGGTGGAGCACGGTCCTCTAAGACTTCTGATACCAGTCACGTCCCAGTTAATGCCACACTGCAAGAAGCACAAACCTACTCCCAGGGCTTGAGGAAGACTTTGGAAGCCTAAGCAGGGCAGAAAACCTAGGGCGAATGCTCTGACCAGGTGATACCTAGGAGGCCAAAAAGTGGAAATATTCTTCCTCTACCCGCACTGCCAGAGAAATCTGCTCGAATCGATGATTTTTCTTCTGTTTTAACAACATGGCCACTTGGAAGCAAATTCCTAAATCTTTAAGGCTTGGGACTACACAGTTACCCAGGGAAAGGCTAAAGGTCTTTCTCTTCCAGCTCCCTGTCTTCAGCATCTAGGTCACTGCTGGGAACACAGAACAGTTACTTACCCCTGTCAACCTACAAGCTGAATTTTCAGGGTGTAGAGGTCTAATTTAGGGGTGGAGGCCAGGGGGCCACTTTTGATCGCTGCCGCTTGGAAAGCACGGACCCAAACTCTACGCACTTCTGGCTTTCCCTAGCAGTAGCAATTACAACCATCTTCTGGTGGCCCTGAATTATACATGTGACCCCAAGCACCACCGGGGCTTTTCCTAAGGGAAAAGAAACTGTCATGAATATTGGTGTGTGCCTGAGGGAGTGCGTGTGTGTGTGTGTGTGTGTGTGTGTGTGTGTGGTCTACACCCGCCGATGCACGAGCCCCACCGGCCAGTGGGAGAGAAGTTGAACGCAGCAGCCCCTGGCCACCTCGTCTCAGTCCTTTCTTAAGCCCCGCTGCTCTCTCCAGCTTCTGCTAGTCCCCAAGCCTCCCGAAAAATAAAGCACCAAGTTGCCGGCTGCGGCGGCCCTGGGTGCAAATGAACCGGCGCAGCCCCTACCTCGAGAGCTTTGCAATCTTCACAAAGCTGAAGACATCCATGCAGGCAGCCGGGCACCCCAAGCACGGAGGCTGCGGCGCCCCTTCTCACGCCAGCAACGGCAGCCCCATGGCCGGCCGGGGACCTCAGCGCGCCCTGGGGCTCGAGTGGCGGCGACGGTGGGTGGCGGCGGCGGACCTGGAGAGCCCGCACCTGGAGGCGGTGGCTGCTACCCCCCTCCGGCCGCGAGCTGCGTGTGCATCCCAGAGCAGGACCATTGACGGGAGCCCGTGTTGGAA